>NC_137810.1:36723490-36793490 GCF_963921795.1 Nannobrachium achirus
TTAAACGTGGCCTTGGCCCAGAAATAGAGATCATAAAATGCTGAGGAGTCTACTTTACTCGCTGACCTAAAAAATCATGATAACATGAAAAAGTAATGTGCAGCATGAAAGACCTTTTGTCAAACATTGCAGCAACTTGAATAGTGGAAGCGTTAATTAATGCCGGTCAATTCAAAGTTTTATTTCCATCCGGTCAAGTGGCATAATAATATCATATTACAGTGTTGATATGTGTTTGGTGCTTGTGGCCTTTTCAGGGACCTTTAGCTCACACTCACACACACGCACGCACGCACGCACGCACGCACGCACGCACGCACGCACGCACACACACACACACACAATCATTAATGTAGATGAAGATGTGACTGTCTGAACGGCTGATGTGCTCTTTCGTCGGGCGCCCTGGCTAATGCAGTACTTGACATTTTGTCAAGTTTCCGAGGGCATGACGAAGTACCTAGCGCTCCTCCTGATGCACGGGGCTTTTTCTCTATCGCTGATGCTCCTCATGCATTATACCTTTTAAGTCACAGGTCACCAGTCACGCACCAAGAACAGAGTAGTTGTGAATGAACATTTGTTGAAAATGCAGATGGCTATTCATTGTGGGGGGAAAAAGGCAACATTGACTGAATTTTGTTCTGTTCTACTGCCTTATTATTTGCCCCCTACACTCCTGCAGGGCATGGTGACAGGAGCTGATAAACCTCTTTGTGTGCCAAACTGAATTGGTTCCCATTATTCAAGGTGTGGGGCTGTTCAATGGTGGCAGTAAAAAGTCTTTATCCACTGCCCATCTCCCCACCAATCACATTCTCTGCCTGGTTTTCAGCATTTAAAGAAAGAAGCTTTGCCCCCATTTCTTAGTCTCTCGTATGAAAGACAAAATGAATCTCCTTTGAGGAAAAAATATTTTATTTGATTGCCTGGGCTTATCACTCATTGAAAGCAGGAGTAATGGCAACACAGCCCATACCATTAACAATAATCGTCTGGGAAATAATTGTGTTACAGCTAGGCATTGGCATTTGGCAGCAGACAAAAGTGTGGCACCAACTTTGAGCTCAGAGACTGTATTTGCTTATAGAAGCAAAGGGCCAGAGCTCTAATCAAGAAGGTTTGACTAGAGAAATCCTTTGAGGCCGCTTGGCCCTCTCAGAAGTGGCATCATATCATAATATGATATTATCAGCAGTGTTTGTTGAAGATATTTAAACACTTCTACTGTTCTGGAGATGTGTCACCATTTACTTAGGCGAAGAGATTTGGTGTAGAAGGGAAACAAATGAAGTACAGTATAGTACATGTGTTCTTCTCGGGACGGTTGGTTTAGCATGCATGTTCAGCAGCGGCCTGCATGGTAAATCCCACCAATACGTACAGTACATTCACACCTGGGGAGCTACAGTCTTCTGCTCTTGGTTATTGAGCAGATCCACGCCAGTAATTGGGGGTTAAGTGCCATGCTAAAGGGTGTCTCAAGTTTCTACATTGATTTTCCCGGCCCAGATTTTCCCAGCTGGTCCAGGATTTTAAAACAGCCATCACCAACATAAAATGGAGAGTACACAACAGTGAAAAGGTAGCATAGAGTTTGTGATCAACATGTTTGGTTCTTTATTAACTCATCTGGTGCCGATCCCGAACTAGTTCGGCTTTATTTCAATCCAATACAATCTTTTTTTTTATTAATTCACTTACCCCGAGCTGCTTGTAGAGTCGTGGGTGGTCCTGGCTCGCTAGCCGCTAGCCAGCTAGCCGTTCTACTCTGTCCGACGATATATTCCATTAAAAATGGTTTAAAATACATTTTTGAGCTCCCCAATGTTCACCCGATGTTCGGCGCCGCTTCCGATGAGTACACGAGTGTGCCGATCCCGAAGTAGTTCGGCTTTATTTAATTAAATGAATAAAATGATAAGAGGCCTTCTGAAGCCTGGCTTGATTTTTGTAGCTACTAGCCGAAAGCTAACAACGTCCCCTCCGGCCGTAATTTGCGAACGCAATCGCCAATCTCCGCCTAATCCAATGAAAGACCGCATCTTTAAAGGCTTATATCTCTTTTTTGTGTTTTAGTAAAGCGGCGCGAGGTTTATTTACGGTGAAATCACCCAAAAATGATCTTTTAGATGACAAAATGGGAATAGCCATTCTGTTAGCATCTTCATCCGGGACATTTCCATGCTGTGCATCAACGTGAGCACGTCAGGTCCTGGAAGCTGAAGTCCTGGAAGCTAAAGCGCTCGCCTATGAGAGATGCGCTGGCATTCTTTGGCCCCTAGAGGGCGCTGGCACGCAAAGAGTTAAACATACCCATGCCAAGATGATAAGAGATTAAGAGAATCATTCAGTTTGATATGAATTAATATCTAGATTATCTGTTGTAGATTCAGGGTGGTGACAGCACCACTGCCTTAAACATGTAATGTTGTTTTTAATTGGAGTAAACACACAAGCACCCGGGAGGAAGTGGACTAAGAAAGGGGAGGAGCCTAAGAGACTTCCTGTTTTACTCAAAAAAGGAACAAAAGAAGAAGCTGATGAATGAGTTCATAATTAGATTAATCTGATTGATTGATTGATTGATTGACTGACTGTATAATTATTATTTGAATGAAGATGTTTGTATGCATGACTTGATTGCATTTCCTGGTGAAATAACATGAGGTGAACATGACTCAAAAAAAATCATTGCTGATTTAGTGTTTGTATTGTCTATTGTTGTGCTCTGTCATAAGTAGCCTACATTATCCCTTCCTTACGTCATATAACCACATTTTTCATCCGAAATAACTTTATCTTGCCTAGCCAGATAAATTGTATTTGGGCAGTGTGGCAGTAACTGGAAAAAAGTTTTAGTTTTTCAATATTTAGTTAACTTCAAATTGTCAAAATGCCATACTTATTTCCATATTTCAGTTAGCAGACATCGGGAAATGACTTTGCAGGAAGTAGGAAGGTGACAAGCTATGCATAATTTCTGGTCTTCCTGGCATCCTTGGGCTCTGGTAGGGTAGCATACAAGTACAATTAATATTTTGTTGTAGAATTAGCAGTCTGTTTTTACCAATGACTTATGCATGCTAACGTCATGACTCTCATCTACCCGTAATTGCCGGACTATAAGCCGCGTCTTTTTTCCCATGTTTTGAACCCTGCGGCTTATACAGCGGTGCGGCTTATATAAAGATTGTTACAGCTAACGGCCAGTTAGTTCGTTTTACAATGGTCTTTAACAAGGATTTATATATAGATTTATACAGCTAACGGCCACCAGGGGGCGCTCTAGCGGGAAGCAGGAAGGACACCTGCGGCTTATAGTCAGGTGCGGCTTATATATGTAAAAAAAAATCTTCTAAATTTAGCTGGTGCGGCTTATATTCAGGTGCGGCTTATAGTCCAGCAATTACGGTACTTATTGCAAGTGAAACAAAATTGGTGGTTTCGTTGCTTGAACCTTGCTGGTTGGCGCTAAGGCATTTAATTGTTTGAATTGTGGTTTCATACCACACAATATTTGTTTACTTGTAATTATTATACTATTCATGTATCTCATATTTAACCAGTGGGACTAGCATAGAATTTAGTCCACATTCTAGTCCTCATAGGGACACACATTGAAATGCAATGACATTGTAGCCATAGTTGGAAATGCGATCTCAGAACGTTAGTTTGTGCTGAAGTTTGCAGAATTATGATATTGATCAATTATATGAGAGTGTGATTAAAATAGTCATAAATTCAAGTTATGTGTCTGCACTTTGAAATAGAAAGAGATTACAGAACCAAAAATTGTATTTAAAAAAATGTATCTCCTGAATGTGTCGGTTTCCAAATATGTCACGATAAGGAATTTCAACTTCCGCTTAATTTTAGAGAGACAAGTTTAACATGAAAATGATGACTATTAATTTCAGCCCGAATCTTAGTGTAGCTTATCTAGCATACAGAGAGAAAACATCAGTGTGCTAACTTGAATAAATAGTGTTTTTTCAATGAACTCCATTCTCCCCCATTATCACTTGAAAATAAGTGTGCTTTGCTGCCTGTGAGTTAATTAGCTCCAGTTTTCTTTGCAAATGGCACACATTTACCGTAGATGCATCGCTGCTTTCACTTTTAAATACACAAAGGGAAGTCACTGCAGTAAAGGCTATACCTTTTCAACAGGGTGCTGTACAACATGTATGTAGGTATATATATATATATATATATATATATATATATATATATATATATACTGTATACACAAACATATACATGTCATGACCCATGTTGATATTGTAAATGACAGCGCGCGCGCGCACACACACACACGCACACGCACACGCACACGCACACGCACACGCACACGCACACGCACACACACACGCACACTGCAACACATTCTCTCTCTCTCTCTCACACACACACACACACACACACACACACACACACACACACACACACACACACACACACACACACACACACACACACACACACACACACACACACAAGCAGCGTTGGTGAAGTGAGTGGGAGGTTATTCCAGGTGTGAGGTTACTCATATTGCTCACATGATGTCTGTGTCAATTTTCTGGCTTGAGAACGAATAGATGGTAGTGATACAAAATGGTCCAGAAGAGAGCGGTTAGGCTGCGTGGCAGAGTATCTCTCCCCCTATAGCTAAAGTAAGTTCATAATGACTGTGTGTTGTCTCTGTTTGCATGGGGAATGGAAAAAATACAGCCCAAAGATGGATGTGCGGTTTACTGTAGCCCTGTCTGTGGAGTTTTGGACTGCTTTGAGCAAGTTAACAAAGCCATCTGTTTGGGCCTACGGGCCGGAGCTGATTAATACAGCCATGGAATGAGAACGTCACAATGGAACTTAAGTCAAGAGAGCAATGCATCAACGTGCTTTTTTCCCCCTTTCAAGTAGTTCAAGGAAGTAACTTTGACTGAGAAGTAACTAGGTCAGCATTGAAAAGTGCCATTTTGAGAATTAGAGGCATCACGTAGCATTTGTTTAAATTGCAAATTGCTGCAAAGTTACAGTTAGTTAGCAATCAGCGAATTACCACATCATTTGCAGTGGGCAATTTTAAGGGAGATTTCATCTTATTTGCATTTAAATGGCCATGCTAAATGGGAAATTGCCCAGGACACAACATTAAAGCAAAAAACCCAATTCATTGTCTTTGTGCAAACCACTCACAAATAAATACATCAATGGAAAGCATGAGCAATACGCCCTACACTCCCTCGCCGTCTGAATTATTTCAATTCCATTTAACTGCATTTCCTCCAACCTTTTAAGCATTGGCGACGACATTGAGAATGCTCAGCGACTTCTATTTTGGACTAATAATCCAGAAAACAGATTTCCCTTTCAGACCAGTAGGCTAAGCGTCATTGATAGTTAAAGGAAGACATTAGCATGAGTCTGTGGTTAATGACATTGTTTAATGGTGTGTTCACTTTGTTAATATGGCTGACAACACAAGCACATTATTCTCACCCAACTTTGAGTTGTTGTTGGGAGTTCAATGTGAAGATTCATGTTAAAGGAAGAGTTCATTACTTGAGTACCGTACTCAAGTGAGATTTTTTAGTGTCTTTACTTTACACGAATATTTGTATTTTTGGATGCAAAGTGTTTCATTGGCAGGGAACCTAAAAAAAAGTTATATATTATCAGATATAGAGAATGAGGTGTACAAAATACTGTACAAACTGAGAAACCTTCCTTCTATGATCATCTGTAGGGAAAGAAAGGCCTATTCAATTCTTTATTGACAGGACCAAATTAGAAGGAATTATCACACTAGCTGGTAACACTTTTAGATAAATCTATGGAATGATGAACATCAGGTTATGTTTTTTACCCTGAAAATGCATAATGTGGCATTTTGTGGTAGATTCAATCATTCATATGAGTCATGTCATTGTTGAGAGTCCAGAGTTCCCCTGCTAAGTTTCACATTTGACATTTAATGGGAAACAAATGACGGCGTGTTATTTGTTTCTGCAAGAGACCTAGATGACATAGAAATAGAGCTCTGATCCTATATAGTGAAGATAGCTCAAGTAATTAGTACAATCTCCCCAGGACGCATTCATTCCTCACCGGTAATTATATCAAATTCCCTCTCCCTGATCCACAGTGTGCATGGATCATGTTCTGACTGCGTTGGGAAGATAGAGGCATCTGTCACAAAAGTGTCCTCTTGTCTTTTTTCCTCGCAGTGATTCGAAGCTCAGCCTAGCCATGGAGAGGCAGACATATTTTCTTAACCACTTCATCATCTCTATATTCTTTGTATGACAAATAGCTAAAATAGCTATTTGTCTTATACAGTGTTTCTCAAACTTAAGTCTGACAGTGTACAAATGGAACCAAATTGAATGAACCCTAACCGTTAGAATTAGGGTTCATTTGGTTCCATTTGTACACTGTCAGAGTTACAGACTTGTATAGGTCAATTTAGACCCTCCTAAAGGAACCCACTTAGTCCCTGGAATCCACTTTGAGAACCACTTATCTACAAGCTCGCAGCGTGCGTGTCGCATCCTTTCACATTGTGAGCTTGTAGATCTGCTCTTTTAATTAAATACCTATTTTTACAAAGTAGTGACTCCAGGGTTAATGTGGTCAACATACATTTTAAATGTGTTTATTAAATTAAACATAAATATCAAACATATCAGACTGAAAATAAAAAAACCTATATCGCCACCGGCAATACAAATGAATGACCAGTAGGACGGATCCCCCCCAGCAAATCCAACCCTGGTCAGTCTAGTTTGCGACGGGGGAGACTGGAGACGGAGGCAGTGTTGTTTTTGACAGCAGATTTTGATTTAGTTTTAGTCATAGTCTTTTGAATAAAATGTCTTTTAGTTTTAGTCATAATTTAGTCACCTGAAAAGTTTTAGTTTTAGTCTAATTTTAGTCGACTAAATATCATAAGATTTTTAGGTGACTAAATCTACAGTTGATTTAGTCAACTAAAATGTATTTTGGCAGGCCTTGATGACATTGTAATGGCTGATTTTACACTTGGTTGCGTGCTGAAAATAGCCGATCTGCAAGCTCAGCTTGTAGATCTGCTATTTTCAACACGCAACACCTGAGAGCAAACATAAAATGACTCTCTTCTCCACTAGTCCCTCCCTAACGTTTTAGTCTAGTTTTTATTTTGTTGACGAAATTGTCAATATATTTAGTCTCAGTTTTAGTCATCACAGCTTTGTTTTTATTTCGTTTTTATTTAGTTTTCGTCAGTGAAAAAAACGCAGTCAACAAACATTTTTCGTCATAGTTTTAGTCGACAAAATCAACACTGGACGGAGGCTTGCATTTGTAAATGCAGTGTACTTATCTCTCTCTAATTGTGGTGTTTCTCAGGCTCCGCTGTGCCACCACCTCGGCTCGAGAAAACCATGTTTTTCAGACCATTCACAGAGCCTCTTAAATAGCGTGATGCAGTCAACCTTGTGAATATATCAATAATTCAGACACATCATCCTCTCATGCTGTTGCCGTCTGGAATTGGGCGAACCAAGTCTGAGCAGTAATATTGCACTCTGTCAAATCCAACTAGCTGTCACCAGCTAGCGCAGGGATACACAGTATCCAATAAATGCAGAGTCAAAGCAGGTACATTTTCATGATTTGCAGTACAGCAACTTGCTGCCCTTAGCAGGAATCGTGATGCTTGGACCGCCCACCCTCCCATCAACAATACATTTGGATAAAGCAGTCAGGCCTATAGGGCTTTTGTTTATATTTATTTTGAAAAAAAAGGCCATGAATTGAGTCTTTTTTATATACAGTAGTAGTTACATGGATATGTCCCCCGCCAAAAATATTTTTAAAATATTTTCTTTGTTTTTTTGTTTCGGGTTTTTCAGCATTTTTATTCCACAGAACAATGTAATGAGACATGTGTTAAAATGAACCTGACTATGAACATAGATGGTAGTCGAAACACACCAGAAGCATGTGGTCTTTGTGCTAACTAGTCTCGCGTGGCCAGACTACGATTCTACAACCTCTAGAATAATATAATGGATTCTGGAACCACACCTCCCGAAAACTGAGGAAGGATGCTGTCATTTGTTCGTCATCTCCTTTCACGAAAATATATATTTTAATGTTATTTTCTGCTAAGCAGCAAGCTATATGATTGCTGTAAATCAAAATGATTTGATTTAACCGTAGGGATGGGACGATATGAACATTTCATATCACGATTATTGTGACAAAAGAAATTGCGATTTACGATATTATTACGATAATCAAAATCCATTATCCTGGGGCGGAACATTTGCCAAAAAATTGCAGATCTACTGTGAGTACTGTACTCACAAGGGGTCAAGTTGTGATGCGTTGTGAGCTTGTAGATCGGCTATTTTCTGGCAAAAACATTTGATAGGGAGTGAAAAAAAGACTGTATCGAGTATGTATATTATAAGTACCTTTTACCAATTATTATTATTTAAGTAAACCGCATATGCAGCTCGGCCAATAAAAGGTGAATTGATCCCAGTGCATGACGGAGGACGATATCACAATAAATTAAATCTCCACGATACGATTATCGTGAGTGTTTTTTTATCGCGATAAACAATAATATCGCGTATCGTCCCATCCCTAATTAACAGTAGGACTGTAGGGCATCCACTTTACCCCTGGATGGTTTTCCATGGTACAGACTGTATGACGGAAGCATTTGGAAATAGGGAGGCAACAGTCTGGCTCCAGAGACCATAGTCTGTCTAACTGACGATGGCATCTTTATTGATCAAACTTCACCAAAGATTTTTGGTGACCCGATAAGACCACGTTCCTGTGGAATTTCACTACCACGTTTTCCGTTTTAACTCATTAACCACATAAACCATCCATATTTAGGGCACAGGGTTTTCAAAAAATAGCCAGTCTAGAGGCTCACCACATTATATCACGTTGTGAGCTTGTAGATTGGCTACTTTTAAATAGCCAAAGTAGTAAATAGGGCTTGAGTGGTCGTCAGCATCTTTTTCTTTCTGACACGAAACCCAGTCTGTTTAAAGCCATTTCATTTTATTAACACAGAATAACTCAGAAGCTTGTATGAAGCTTTTATGAATAGTAAGCCTTCGATTAATTAATTGGCCTTGATGTGAAATCACTATTACAAATTAACATATATTGACCCAAAAGTATCTCACTGTCAGAGGTTGGTAAAATTATCTTACACCTCCTTCAACATTGAATTATTTTGATGTGACTCATGCAGAGTAAACATATCCAATAATTGCACATCAAATAGCTAATTTACTGCCTGGCAATCTTTCCAAGTCTTGAAATCTAATACACTTTGTCATTTTCATTGAATAGGTGGCAATGCATTTGGCCAGACTCATATAATTGGATTATTTCACTGCCACACAATCATTACAGTCAAACATAAAATAAAACCCTCTCTACAAAATGTGTCTCTGCCCCCCTCTCAATAATTCCTGATACAGAATAACCAAACACAGATAATTAGTAGATATGAAAAATCATTAGCCACTGTTAATCATATAGTGGAAAGTTTTGTCCTGTTCATTATCATTGCAATATCAGGAGCACAGGAGACAAGCACATGTGATGTAATGCAATCAGAGACGTGTATCGCTCGGAGAAGTTTTGGCTCAATTAGTCCCTCTGAACACTTGAGGCTGAGTGCTGGTCTAATTTTATCCTTCCACCGTGCACCTGCAGTGCAGTCAGAAAGAATGTGTGCTCCCAGAAACACAGTAATAAGAGAATATTTATGAGCAATATGGCGGCATGGCTTTTTTTTTTCTTTCTCTGTGTGTAAAGTAAAATAGTAGATTACATGAATTCCCGCTAATTAAGAATGGAAATAGTACATACATAAAAATGTGTGAAGTCAGTGGGATGAAACAGGACGTTATTAGATAATATCAAATACAAACGAACGTGTGAACGGCCAACTGCAGTGTGCATCTTGTGTGCTTGATAAATAGTCCTGAAAATGAATAGTCATAACACACGATAATGCTACCCTGCAGTTTCACATTAGGACGTGTCCCCCCCCCCCCCACCCCCCTTTCCCTTGGGCTGCATGATATTTGGCTGGCCGAGTGAAAAATTGCCCTGAATTCTTCTGACCAATGAATCGTTTTACACACGTCCTTTAATGCATTTCATAAATAATCTGCCCTAGAAGGTAATTAGTGCAGGTGTTTACGCATATTTCCGCCATCAGGGTGCACAGTAGGATCACAGTTGGCTGAGAGAGTTTTAGGTTATTAAATTAGGCCCAAGGTAACAGTAAGAGTGATGAGCTGCTGTCGGTAAGGTATGGCCAACAACATGTTTCCTCATTTCTCATCCAAACAATAAAGGAAACAAGACAAAATAACATTTGTGAGTTTTCTTCTAAGAATAAGGTACTATTCGATGATGTTTTAAACATAGTTCTTCTTGGTTAGTTATTAGTTCTGAGAGATCTTTCCAAGGGTTTTCCAAAGAACAGGGAGGGTTGGAATCCTATTCAGATTAACCTGGCATCCCTACTTTCAACCTGGCTTCCTTATTTTGGGTATATAATTGTAGGCAAACATTTTAAACACACACACACACACACACACACACACACACACACACACACACACACACACACACACACACACACACACACACACACATGAATAAAAATAGATATTTAAATAATATATAAAACATTTAATAAATATTCGTTTTCATTTATTTTAAATAGCGGAAACAGCAGAACTACAAGCTCACAGTGTGTTTGTTTTTTTCTCAATGGGGCATAAGTAGTTAATTGGCTGTCATTGCAGGGCTATTGTTGTGAAACTGGCAAGTGTGAAGTAGGCCTACTGTACATTTTTATATTGTTTATTCCAGATAGGGCTTGGGGCTCCACTGTCAACTCTTTATTATAGTGTGATGATGACATGCTAGCACTTTAACATAAGTGGCTGCCAATTTAGCTCGGGTTCAGAATGCTAGCTGAAAGCCCTTAGTAGGCTTCAAGGACTAACACATTCAGTTTACAGCTTGTACTAAATGTGTGGACATAGACAGTCATACAGGATATTCATAATTATAATGTTCCACCATTGTTTGAACAAGTGTTGCCATACAATCCGGCTTATCTTTTAGATTTCCGGCTTATCTTTTAGATTACATGTAAACATCATCAGTATTCAACTTCTGCTTGAATTTTGTGAGGCATTTGAATTTGCCCTTGAATTAAACCAAAACGTCTGGATTTTGAGTTGGGATGAATATTGAATGCCTGAATTCCATTCATTTTCTATACTGAAAACAAGTGATTTTCAAGTGGAAAAGAAATGCAACATGACTTAAAAAATCTTCCATCTTCGGTGAGCAACACTGTTGTGTGACAACCTATTAGATTAGGCTTAACTTGGCACACACACACACACACACACACACACACACACACACACACACACACACACACACACACACACACACACAAAGAGATATACATATAGTCTCAAAGTCATCACACATGCTATTGCCATCGAGAGCCGTCAAAGATTCTTCCCAGCGTGAGAGATCTATTCCTGTGTCTTGTTCCGTTCAGGACCATTGAGACGTGTCAGTCAAGCCACGCTTCAGTGTGGTAGGACTGGTGACCCACATGTGATGTGTGCTGGTTGCATATGGCTCAGTGCAAGTGCCGTTAAAAATATCAGTGAAAACCTACTCAACAGGTGATGACAGCTGCCTGGGGTGATTCAGGTCGTCCTGCACACCTCTCGCCTACTTATAGGACAGACACAGAACAGCAGCCGCGTTTGTTGGTAGAGCAGTGGTTCTCAGATGGCGTGCCGTGAGACACATTGTCCAGGTGTGCCGGTGTGCAGATTGAACACACAAAATAACTCAGGATTGTGTTGATCGTGTCCCAAACAACAGTAAAATAAGATCTGGTTGTCCCAGAGGTGAAGTGGTCCTTTTAACCCATTTAGACCCAAGGTCGATTCGACAAATGCCTTCTAAATCAGTAGTTTTACTTTACTTAATCCTTTCCCATATTTTGTGGGTCACCTCATTGGACTCGGCTCATAGTCCTCGTCCTTCATTGGTGTAAAATTAGTTCTGCCTCCTTCCTGATTGGTTGATATTTAATAGTTCCTATTTTGACGTAACCACCCCTTTTTATTTTAGAAGCTGTCTACTACGTGTTTTATCATAGAAAAACCCCAACAACCACTTGTTAGACACTAGCAACTGCTTTATACACATAGGCCCTAGACCAGGGGTGGGAAACTTTGATGATGGAGAGGGCCACTATATTTTCACATTCACTCCAGAGGGCCACAATGGATATACAGTCAAAAATAGCAAAAATAGCCGATATACAAGCTCAAAACGTGTTGCACTGCGACGCGTTTTGAGTCTGTAGATCTGATATTTTTGCTATTTTTGAATTGGAATGTGGAATTATTTTTAGCAATTTTTGTATTGGAATCCTGAAAAGTAACATTCTTATTTAATTGCATATGCATTTATATGTTCTTATTTATATATTCTTATTCTTTATGAGCTTAAATACAAATACATTGGACATAAAAAAGACTAGTGCTACTTTAAGTCATTACGCTACTAAATTAGTAGACTGTAATTAAAGTGGGTGTTTGCACGTTAGGAATTGTAACAGCTGAAATCAATAATATATCAGTATTCCGATATTAACCTGCGGGCCACATTAAGTGAAGGTGGAGGTCTACACCCCAGCAACCAGCTGTTTTACCTGTATTATCCTCTCTCATACTTCTCAAGGTTTATTCCTCTCAATTGCTTCAATTTATACATTATTCTTCTCAAACACAAATTCAATGCATTCTTGCACGCAAAGATATATTCCACTGAAATGCTATTTTACCAAGCATGTTTATGCTTATGAATAAATATCAATCAGTAAGACACCCTAAGGGTGAGGTCGCGCTGGGAAACAACTGAGACAACTGACACAATATGTCCATATATTCCCAGATATGGGCTTAATATTGATGACATCAGGGATCTTGGCCATATATGGAGCGTGACATGAGGCGTGGAGCGTGACATGAGGCATGACGGACGGACGAACGGACATGATCTGCAGGTTTCCTACAAAATGCAACCTACTGTACGGTCGCAATGAATATATTTACTCAATAAGTAGCCTTCTCTATTGCTACACACGTAATGGGATATTTCTCTCAAATGCTATTTCTGTAAACATATTTCTCATATTTGTTTTCAGTGAGCCCACACAGTATCACCGGGAACTGCTTTTTCTACTTCTGTCTGGCAACATTTGTTTTTATAACCCTAGATATGAGATGCCTACACTTAGGTGGTGTTTTGATATTTGCACACTGTTTTGTTCCAACTGTGTGTGCTGTGTGGGGTGGTGTGGGGTGGGGGAAGCATGTTAGGTTATTGTTCCATTTGCTGTGGAGATGAAAGGTGTTGCACTAGAGTTTTATTGTTTCTGTGTGCCTGCATGGGTGTTAGGTTAGGTCGCTAAGAAAGGTTACTGGTTCATTTGTAGTGAAGATGATATTTTATTATTGCTTCTGCTCACCTGCCCAGGGACTGCATATTATGGAAATGAGATACCATAGAAGCTACATCTGTTACAAAGCATCTTTTCTCTTTCTTTTCTTTTTTACTCAACATTTTCTCTGGCCCCAACCATGTTCTGAACAGTGAATGTGAATTGTTAGCACCGAACAGGACATTCACAGTTTCATGTTGTAAAAGGTTTTGGACTGAGGCACTTTTTGGTGCACCATTCAATCCTTTAACCCCATTAAGACCTGAGGCTGATTCCAAAAAAGCAAAACTTTTGTATATCAGTGCTTCTCAAACTTTTTCATGTCAAGGATCCCCAAAAGTGATATGTATTTGGCCACAGACCAGCTTCTCAAAATATTTTCTTCCAGCGGCACACCTAAAAGCAAAGATTTGAGTAAAAAATGTTCGCTTTAAATATGTTCAAAGATTTGCAGATATTTTCACTATTTAAAAAAAATACCAGATCTACAAGCTCATAGCGTGGCTATTTTTTTATATCCAAAGAATAAAATGACATGCTTTCTGTTTGTTTGTTTTTTTGTTTTTTTTTCAAAGGTATGTTTTGGGTCTTTTTCTGCCCTTATTTATAGTTTGTAGTAGAGATGGACAGGAAACAGCAAGGTCAGCAATCCGGGCCACTTTTTAAAGGGGTTAAATATGGAATGTTATCCAAAGACCCAGATCAAATGTGTGTTAAAGGGCCTCATTGTATGCGATTGTGGTGTAATTCTAAATATATGTATTTTGTTTTTGTTCATAGTGTCTTCGGTGTTGCTGCAACTGTGCTAATGGTGATGAAAAAACTAATTTCAGAGCAATCTAACAACAAATTGTCATCAATCAATTCAATCAATCAATTGTACATGGTCCCCAGTACAAATAAACTAATAAATGAAACGATAACATTTGCTTTGTGTACGAGGTGGTGCATATCATAATCACAAAACTCTCTTGCTCTCAAACGCAGACAAATATGTCAGTATTACTTTGATAGATACCCATTTAACAACACATTAATGATGACAAAATAGGAGGTAAATGGCCGTCCACACAGAACTGTAGCTATAATGATAATGATGTGTGCATCTGTTTACACGCCGATAACGTTCTGTAAACAGAGGCTCCAAGCACGCACCGCACCGCACTGCACTGCACTGCACGCTTAGCTGTGTCAGAGCCACGAAATGGATATTGATGACTGTCTTTTTTTCTGCTAAGATGATATTAATCTCTAATATTGTTACACTTCTTAAAGTGTACTCTCTCGCTCCCCCCCCCCCCCCTCTCTCTCTCTCTCTCTCTCTCTCTCTCTCTCTCTCTCTCTCTCTCTCTCTCTCTCTCTCTCTCTCTCATCTCCTCTCCTTGCCTCTGTGATGCTGAGAGATACACAGGAGCAGCAGTACCTTTCCACACTCTATCAAATTGCTCTGAAAGTGATCTGACATTCTCAACAACATCGTCCTCCGCTATCAGTGTCGCTGTATCATGGTGTGGACTCCGCCATCCATTTCAGTTAGAATGTTTTGTAAAGCTTCTGAATGAACACACTTTTTTAGTTCATGAAATGTTAGATTAACCACCAATATGTAGGGTAGTAGAGATAACCAACACGACAGCCAGTGGTTTGACGTGGTCTCCCTTCTCCTCTATTGAGAAATGTAGATCCTGGACTGGTCGGGTAGGGCTATTACTTACTGGTTGGCAAGAGGCATTGCATGAAGCTCAAAGCATAATATCTCCCCCCTGCCCAAACATCTAGCTCATCTTAGCTTAGTGCTTGTGCAGGGAGTAGAGGTGCCGGTGCTCGTGCAGGTGGTCAGGTTTTGAATATCTCTCTTGGTGTGGTGGACATGTTCATTAATCTGCCTTGTTGGTCACACACACACACGCGCGCACACACGCACACACGCACACACGCACGCACGCACGCACACACACACACATACTGTATATACAGTAGTATATATAGTATACACATGCAATGATGCAGACAAGTACAGTAGGCTGTTAGTCTAAAAGGTCTACAGTAAGCTGTTGTTGCTCAGACACTATAGTACTATGCTGTATATATTTATTATATCCTCTTTCGGAAGTGTTTGTTATTGTGCTAGTTATATTATGACCTTGCGTGGTCTTGAAGAACTGCCTAACTAACTGAACCTTCAATATTTAAACACACGAAGAAAGAAAATCTTCAGTTTAAATCAGACTGCGCTGCAGTTCCAGAACATGGAAATGAAACATAAAACATTAGGCTTGCAGTCCTCTTGTTGGACAACTGTTGTGATGAAAATCACCAAATGTTCACAATGTTCAGCTGTGGGTACGGTACAGTACGTGTCTTGCCAGTCCCTTATTTTGCGTCTTGGCAAGTTTTAATTTAGCTGTCTACCATGTGCAGTCACATGTGGTGAGTTGAGTTCTAAACTTTGTCTTGATTTATGAGCTAATCACCAAGATAAGAAGAAGGAAAAATAAATAGTAGAGCCTCTGAAAGCCTCTGAATGTTACAGTTCTTCTTGATTTAAGGCTGTGGTTCTCAAACTTGGGGTCGGGACCCCCACATTATTTTGTGGGGTCCCCAGGTGATTAGCTTAATGTTGTTTTTTTTCCCTCACTCAACAGTAAACAAGCCAACCTCCCGACATAAGTGTAGGGTTTCTGCACATTTATAAAGTGACAATTTAAGGACTTTCAAGAAAGTTTTAATACCAAACTCAAATTTTGAGTAAACAAGAGGCGAACATTAGCCGATCTTTGTGAGCATTTAGATCTGCTGTTTTCACAATATTTATCTGTGGAACCGAGTCACATTAAATGTAATACCTACAATTCCAAGTGCTTGTCAGGGTGGGGGTCCCCAGTTCAAATATGTTTATTTTGGGGGTCACGGCCTGAAAAGGTTTGAGAATCCCTGATTTGAGGGGAGGATGGGTGGGATCCATAACTCTGCTGTTGACATCCCCCTTCTTTGCTCATACATTCTTGTCACCAGTGGGGATAGTTCTTCTGACCATGCTTCTGGTCAGACTGAATTAATTCTTCATTTCCTTTCGGGTGGAAATCTTGTATGTGCAAAACTGTTTGTTTTGTATTTATCACTTTAAAAACTATTTAAAATAGTGAAAACAGCCGATCTACAAGACTACTACTTGCAGATATGCTGTTTTCAGCTACCTTTGTGCGACGGCCTTGTATGATGAAGCAGGGCTTTACTTTGCAAAAAAGCGTACACATTTGAAACTTGGAGATACGAGGTTTCTGCTGGACAGTGACTACTGTACCATGTTCTCTCTCTCTGGTTCTTGGCAGGAGAGTGGGCCCTGAAGTCACAGCTGCTTGATTCCATGTACAGTACTGATAGTAAGGGGATTTTATAAGATATTTGACCAATCTGCGAAGTAAATCGTTACCAAGAAATGTCTTCACCTATGTGTTTCTAAAGGAGTGTAATAATATGTACTAAAAGGTTGAAATTCAACTCCCGGGGGAAAAACTGATTTGTGTTTGTGTCCCATTAATTTACTAGGCCTATACAGGAAAAAAATACAAAAAATAAATCTGCTTTAAGTAACATGTGAGGGGTCAAACTAGGGGTTTTTCATGATGCTGAATCCATTGCAAGCATTTGTTTTGCACGAAAAACATTCCTTGGGCTAAAATCGGACCCACAAAACCATGGTTTAGTGATGAATCATCACTTTTCACCGTTTTGTGGGGGCCATTTGTCGCCCATGGAATGTTTTTCGTGCAAAACAAATGCTTGCAATGGATTCAGCATCATGAAAAACCCCTAGTTTGACCCCTCACATGTTACTTAAAGCAGATTTGTTTTTTGTATTTTTTTCCTGTATAGCAAAGTTAATGGACACAAACACAAATCATTTTTTATGAGGTTTCCCCCGGGAGTTGAATTTCAACCTTTTAGTACATATTATTACACACCTTTAGAAACACATTGGTCAAGAAATTTCTTGGTAACGATTTACTTCGCAGATTTTCTTATGTTCCCCTTACTATGAACAGTGACTCACTGAATTCTACGCTGAAAGTGCACGTCCCCTTCCACTTTCTGTAATTGAGCCATTCAATTCGAGAGATTCAAAATGCCCCAAAAGCCCCGCCCCACCCCACCCCCTAAACCGGCCGTTTGGGGTACAGTTGATGGTTGCTGCAGTGTTTGCGACCTCTGTGTTCCCCTCTTTTGTACTTCCCTGTATTGTTGTGTAACGGTTGACTGGTCATTTACAGACCAGTGTGTGTGTGTGTGAACTGAACACACAGATGGGCTTTAACTGTAAGAGTATACAGCTTTTATTTACAGCTGTATTTATGGAACATGTCTGCTGCTGACACTTTTGGCTGCCAATCGGTGGTGCAAAGTAACTTCTGTAAGTGCATGTTCTCAAGTACTGCAAGTAAAATATTGTATATTTAATCCATTTACAATTGTATTAAAACTAGTTACTTTGTAGATTTTGATTATTATTACAAAACACAACCAGCTAATAGTATATATTTTGGCCTTTCAGACGATCTACAAGCTAGCTTGTAGATTGTCTATTTTCAAAAGATTTTTTATACATTTTGAATTTGTGAAATGGGACATTCTGCACTAAATGAGTACCGGTACTTTTACTTTTTGTACTTTAAGTATATTTTGATGCCATTTGTACTTTTACTCAAGCACATTTTGAATATTGGACTACTACTACTTGTAACAGAATCTACATTGCAGTAGTGATACTTTTACTTGAGTAAAACATGTGAGTATTTCTTCCATCACTGCTGCCAATTGATCACAATAACTTAGCTGTTGTTTTGTTTTTTTGCTTAACGACTTTAGCCCTGGCGTTCTTATTCTGGGAATGCGATTTTCTGCTGAAAATATTCAATCGTTTTCTAAATAAAAAAATAAAATGCCAGACTGATAAGCCCACAAATGGGTTGCATCACGACTGCGTCATGAGCTTGTAGGTTGGCTATTTTCACAATTTGTCATATGACAAAGTATACAGGGCTTAAGTGAGTGAGTGTGACACATATACACTGTACAGCTCTGCAGGGGACACTAACATTTTTGTTTTAATGTACTTTATTTGAATATTTGAAGTTCTTTCATAAATGTGTCATGATGGCCCTGCAAAAGATGCAAGTCAAACTGGGGGTCCTTGAAATGAAAATGGTTGAGAATCAATGCTAGAGCTGTGAAAGTCTTCTCTTATATATGGGGGTCCCAGGCATATCTTTTCAAATGGGGGTCTGCGGGCTAATAAGTGTCAATTTGGGGGTCCTTGACATGAAAAGGTTTGAGAACCACTGCTCTAAAGCACAGTTTTGTAGTCAGTGGGATGGGGTTCTAAAAGTGGGTCCCGAAACGCCCGGACAGGGTCGTGCAATGGAGTATAAATTAGCCTTTGAATTCAAAATTAATTCCTCATCACATATGAATAGTTAATTGAACCAGTAATCTTCAAATGTGTGAGACATCTTATAGCAGTGTGCAGCTCCATATGCTCCATCCAGCACAGTGCTTTGAAAACCTGCTTGTGAATATAATCATGAAAAAATATATATATTTAATGTTTCATGAACAGCTGTCTTTACCTACCACAGATAATGATGGATGAATGCATTTTTTTACATCTGAAAGACTATAATGAACGGCCATTCAGAGCAGCTGCATTTTTATCTGCAAATGTGAATGTTTTGTAATTTTCTGATGATGCGCAGAAGAAGAAAGAAACAAAGAAACATCTCTGATTACAATCAGCTGATGGACATTGAGATTTACCATGTTGAACGTGCACCAGAAATAAAAAACAACACAGTATTTTTGGATGATTGACATCCGTTGAATACCTCAGTAATTAAAGTCTTGGCTGTAAACGCTGTCTGTTTTATGTGAATCCTTCCATTCCATCAGATTGTCGCATATGGAATGTAGAATGGAGCAGAACTTTAATTACTGTAGAATAGCCTGTTTTGAAGTTGGATTGGTCATTATCTGGCCCAGCCAAACGAGGACATTTTTCAGATTTTAGGGGTGTCCGCTTTCAAAGCCATTGCAGATATGTATCGAATAGACACAGATGGATGCATTTGATTCCAGAAAATGATCTAGTCTTCCTTAACATTGTTGCTAAGCCTGTCCTCACCTTTTCATGGCACTGTGAAATTATGACTTGCTTTGCGATGGCTTGGGGCTCGGGCTGTCAGAAAGAAGTCAGTGGAATTTCACTGCAGACAAGAAATCTGCAGAACACTATGAGAAAGCTATTAGGCACTTATTAAAATTAATCAGTAGTTAAATATTATTATATGAATTATGAAAAGTGTAATTGAACAGTATTGTCACAGTTGTCACACACCATAAATGTATCCACCGCTACTTTTTTATGTAACATTTCAATATTTAGAGTTTATTGTTTGTTTAAGAACAGGGAGAACAAGTGGTGTAGTGCTTAAACATTATTTGTGTATGTGCAGGTTATTGGTATGAAATAAACAGTATCTTTATCTTTACAGTATGCAAAGATAAAAGATAGGCAGACAGGCAGACAGCCTTGGCTTATTTGTGATGTTCAGCACTATTATAAAAGCAGTAATGAAGCAATCTGTATAACCCAAGAACGGTAAAGGAAAATTAATGAAGAAAAGAAAAGTCACATCTATTTCAAATGCATTAAATTAAGCCTTCATGGCTTACTAATGGCTAAATTCAACCACAGCAACAAGTGTGTTATAATGCATATTACTGCATTGCAATCACCTTTTTTTATGTGTGAAAAGTGCTTCACCAGTCATGTACACCATTATGTTTGCAGAATGCAATTGCATTCAGATTTTCTGGTTCCCCCCAGTGAACGGCTCAGTGGAGTTATGTTGTAAACTTAACTTCTGACACGGGGTAACAAAACATAGTGAAATGTGGATAATCACATCATATTCATAGGCGTGCTCCATTGATTGTGTCTATATTACAAGGGATGCTGTCTTAGAAAAGCAATAGCAGGGACTTCAAATGGAAAGGCCTTTTGGCCATGTGGCAATGACTTCAGCTGTGGTCTCTTTAATTACATCCAGAACAATGGGTCAGTTGTCTCCATACAGTTCTGTGGGCAACATCTCTACAACATGGGAGCACCATGCAGAAAGCAGCTGTCATCGAGGATTTCTCTCTCTTTCTTCCTCTCCGACCTTCCTTTCTCTCCCCTTTCTGTTTTCATCCCTGCCAAGCGTAGCTGTTGCTAAGGATTGCCGGCAATCTGCTGTGCTGGAGAATATATATTTGAGGAGAGCCGACCGGATATTACGGCGTTCTTATTGCAAGGTGGAACTACTTTGCATATAATATAGTAGGTTTCCGCCGCGTCTCAGAGTGAGGGCAATCTCCAGCCACCACTGTGACTGCCGTCTACTGAAGGGTAGACGTGTCCAAACACATTTGTGTCGTGCGATTGCATCTGCCCTCAACATATATGTGTATGTCTATTTATAATGCGTAAACGGAAATTGCTCTTACAAAATCTCATCAGGTAGCTCACTGTGGGTGCAGCTAGGAGGAACTAAGAAAGCTGGAGAATGGTGTGCGCGCGCTTGTTTGTATGCGTGTGTATGTGTGTGCGCATGCGTGTGTGCCTGTGGGTTTGTGCGTGTGGTGGGGGGGTGGGTGTATTTTCTGGGAAGTCGAGAGTGCTGTGGTGATTATAGCGACCCCAGTGGAGCTGGGGTTTAATTGAGATTTGGGGGATTAAGGTATGGCATCGCATCAGACAGCAAGGTTCTCCTCAGACGCCTGTTGAGAAGTTTGAACATATTAAGCAAAGAAAAGGGGGTTTTGGGTTTTCCATTTATTGTACGTAATGCAGTTCTCAGCCACCGGAGATGTCTGAAATGACTGCTCTTCAGGTAAACCTTGATCCGTTTAATTCAGTGCCTTTGATCGATAGTTGAAAACGATGTGGTTTGAAATCTGAAGATTTTTGATATGATATCTGTCCCCAAGATGGAATTTGACCTGGTAACCTTAGATTCCCCAACTGCCACCACGTTTTCTACGTAGAAACCTATGGGATCGTGCCGTAATGTTTTGGCAGAGTGGAGCACTTTCAAAAGGCGAGAACATTGGAACTTTATTTCCTCTATAAGCTCATGTGACATTAACTGCTTTTTATCAGCTAACCGGTCTTGTAGTCTAGTAGCCAAAATGTGAACCCGGACATTTTGAGTACCCTAAAGTTTTATGTTAGAAATGTTGAGTATGGGTCCCCAGCATGTAGAAACTGCCGGATGCTAACTAGTATATGTTGAGCAATTTGCATAATTTGCATAATAAGCTTTAATTAGCATAATCACCTATATGGATAATATGTCAAAAACTGATAGGACGATTTGAACAATATTGGAGTGGTTTTGGGGGTTATTGAGGATGCTGAATCCATTTCTGACATTTTCTAAATTCAAAATGGCTGCTTTAAACCGTAAATGGTCATATACAAACTTAAATTGGGATGATTTTGATACTTTTTTGTTGATTTTGATTATGAATTAAATAATAAATGTGGTTATTTATATGCTTATACATTATCTGCATTTCAAAAGCCAAATATAGACAATCCACACAAAATGATTAGAACAATGACTGCCACAATAGCCTAGCAAAAATAGTCACTTCATCATTTGGAAAATCAACAAAAAATGATCAAAATCATCCCAATTTAAGTTGGTATATGGCCATTTCCGGTTTAAAACAGCCATTTTGAATTTAGAAAATGTCAGAAATGGATTCAGCATCCTCAATAACCCCCAAAACCACTCCAATATTGTTCAAATGAGCCAATCAGTTTTTGACATATTATCCATTATTATAGGTGATTATGCTAATTAAAGCTAATAATGCTAATTATGAAAATTGCTCAACATATACAAGTTAGCATCCGGCAGTTTCTACATGCTGGGGACCCATACTCAACATTTCTAACATAAAACTTTAGGGTACTCAAAATGTCCGGGTTCACAATGGGGCTCTATGGGCTGGCTACTAGACTATTGATGAACATCACCAGAGATGCAGACAGCCAAGAACACTAAGAATTAAATGGACTTGTGACTTTGGTAAGAATGGACTCGTCAAGTTAATCTTTCTAGTTTCAGATTAACTTGTGGTTGTCCACTGTTGCTTGTGGCTCCAATGTCCTGTACATGTTCAGTCAAAACAGAGGGACCAATAACAAAAAAAAAAGGGGTATGAAAAAAATATTCATACAGATGTTTTCTCCATGCACACAAATACGAGTAAGCATACATAGGCTACATATTAAAATAATTCTCAATAGTATATTTCCATCAAATACAAATACAAAACAAACAAAAACAAGACAATGAAAAAAGAAAAGAACATGTTTTAATGAAGGCACCTGATATACCGACCAAGCGACCACAGATTTTAAGTACAGTATAAACAACACATTTCTCTGCCAAAAAAAATCACAACACGCGGTGTTGTTGTGAAATGTATTCTGGAATATTTGAGGGTCTGCAGAAGTCACCTACAGAAGAATCCCATATAAAGTGGGCGGTTCAGTTCATATTCTGTTATTTGGACTGTACTTGGTTAGATGCAGCCTTTAAAGTGGAAAAGTACTCTGGATTTGACCGATAACAGTTAATAATTATCATAAGCACACAAGTACATTTAGTGGTGAAAAACAGCTAAATAAAAACCTGATAAATGAGCATTGACCACTGCCAGAAGAAATCTCCTCCTCTTGATTGTCTAAAACCAGAGCTAAGCTTCTCCTTTAAAACTGCAATCTGTAAGGACTGGATGAGCACCAATGTCATCCGACCAACATATCTGAGTCATAGTGTTGGGGGCTTTGTCAGAGTACTTGTTGTACCCATCTATCTGTGTCACTTTTTGTGACCATACATGGAGTTGTCTATTTCTGTCTGACCGTGTCCCTTTTATGCCCATTTATGGGCATGCCCCCTTTTGTGCCCATATATGGAGCTGACTTGTGGTTTATGGTTATATTGTCACAGTGTTTATGTTGGCATGGTGACGTAGCCATGGTTTGTTTATGTCTGAGTCAGAATGGCTAGCCCTCCCATTAGCCAATTTTAATATAGGATGTCAAGTTTTGCTCATATTACACTGGACCTAGGTTTTTAATTGCGACCGAAGGTCGCAGTATACCATGAGAAATGTTGCAGCTTGTCCGTCCGTCCGTCCGTCCGTCCGTCCGTCCGTCCGTCCGTCCGTCCGTCCGTCCGCCCGCCAGTCAGTCAGTACACATTTTTACAGTCTATGGTTCTATGGGTTTGTGTATGGTTCTATGGGTTTGTCGCTCTGACATCATGCTCTGATGTCATCGATATTTTTCACTGGCCAGATGGCAAAGGCATGGCCCATATCTGTGTGGCTGGTTCAGATAGGGATCTCCATGTATGGGCATAAACTATATTGTATGTTTATTATGGATACATATTATTATTAATAAAGTATAAAATAAAATAAAAAATAAAACTATCTTGTGGGCACATAATACTATTTCGAGCACACGAGTTAAGGTTTTATAAGCGCCAGCATAGCAGGGCACAGTGTCCTCTGTGCAATGCTCCTCACCAGCTACATACGACGTTTACTTCAAGCTTGATGGTTTGATGGAGGGACAATTAAAACACGATTTATATACACTGAATGAATGGGGGCTTAGAGTTGAATGTAGACAGCATGTCCTGTCCAGAGAAGCACCCTCTGACTGAAGGCCTGGCTGTCCATAGTCTCTCAGAAACAGGGGTCCGGTTCGACTCCAAAATGACATCACTCACGACTTCTGAAAAGCATTACACCGAATTAGAGTTCGGAAATCTGCACGTCGGAAAGTCGGAACTCTCAGAAGAAAAGTGCGGTTTCGGAGAGGCTATGGACAGGCCTTAATTCCTAGTGATGGGCAATAAACAGCTGAATGTTTAATTGAATAATAAACAGCCCATTCCCTTGATAACAAGAGCTGTGTTATAAAGTTTGATATTGTCTGGGCTGTGTGGGATTGCTGTATGAATACCTTTTTGTCTTTGAATGCCAGCCATGATTGCTGTTAGATAGCAAAAATGCTAAATTCATAGAATAGCAAGCTGTGCAACAAATACACAGCTCCATGGGTAGTCAAATACTCCTACTTATGAGACGCATACAAATTCTGCGAATAAGGTGTACGTGGGCTTAAACCCAGATGGTTGCGTCTTATGTTGCACTGAGTCAAATTGAACAGAACAAAGTAGTGTTTAACTGTCTCCCCTGCAGTGTTGAAATAATGACCCTTCCTCGTGAGTGTTGCCGCTTCTCCCTCACGCGCACTCTCTCTCTCTCTCGCTCTCCATCTTTTTCTTTCACGGCTCTGTCTCGCCCTCTCTCACACTCTTCCATTTTTATATTTTTAGCCAATCTCAGACATGTAGCGCAGCAGGAGGAAAACTGCTGTATCTGGTGAAACAAGAACATGAATAATTAATTAAAATTCTGTTATTAATGAACTTCCAGACATGTTAACGAAAGATATCGTGTCTAATTTGTCAGTTTGACTTCTGCTGCCTCTCTTTTCCGTGCGCGTTAAGTGCCCCCACCATAATAGCCCCAATAATGACAAGACGACACATGGTGAGAAAGGTGCGGCAATTTGCTAGCGGAGTATTGTCAAGACTGTCGTCTCCATGCTAATGTTATGAAAGACCAGACCTCTGTTTTGCTTCTTCCACTCTCACGCTGTAATTCAAAAATGGCCGACGGGTCTTTGCTCAACTCTGACCTAGGACTAGTCAAAAAATCTCCCCCTGTGATTGATGAAGTTTATTCCATGTGTGGGGGTCTGTTTGAAACAACATATTTTCCGTGTAACTTTTTTTCTTCCTTTTGGACTTTGTAGTACCATGAACGGAGAGTCCAGGCCACGCTGGGTCGACCCCATTCCCCAGTCGCTTGGTGACAGCAGTACTTTCTGTTGACTGATTGGGATTTAATCTCTCTTCAATCAGGCCCTCCCACAACACATACATCATCACCCGTTCCCTCTCGTCTCCCATGCATATTATTTTCTGCTCATGAGCCGTACCCAACCAGCCAGAAGCAGCCGGTCTGCTTCAACTGTGTAATTTGAGCCAATTGTCATAACGCGTGGCATAGAGCACCTGTGTGAGGAATTTCACTAAGCCCCGAGTCATTTCTCCCTCTCATCTAATAACATATTTGTCAGATTTCCATAAAACGATTACGAAGTTAACTTCAATGCGAAGACGCGAGAGTGTTAGCGTATGTTAGCGTTTTATGTCTCATCAACAGATTAGGTTTTCTTTCATTCCTTTGTTTTGCCTTCGTCACCAGCAAGAAATGTATTTAATGGTTCATTTAAGATAAGGTAAGAGAAAGCTTTATATATCCCGAGGGGAAATGTAGTCATTAGGGCGGCCTGAGTAACGACCGTATACACATAAAACACAAGTGTATACAAATATTTACTGTGCTACCACAGAAGCGATCGTTTAACACCTCGCTGATAAACCTTCCTTGAATACAACTGATGGCATTTGTGAGACATCAACCGGCATCTGTTTAATCACTGTGCTGCTTTATAGCAACAACACTTTTGATAGTGAGTAAGTCCCGGCTGGACAACACGACATGACAGCGACCGAGGCTCCCGAAGAGCCATTAGTCCCCTCTCACTCATTTTAGCACTGACTTGTTGAACTCTGCCGTCACTTAATAGTCTATCACATTACAGCATCAACAACTCTTGCTTATCATTATTACTGGCTCTTCATTTCTCTTGACTGTTAATCATGCCCAAGATCATGCCTAATAATGTATCTTTGGATTGCTCGGATCCATCATGGCTTCCCATGTCTTGTCTTTTCGCCCCCTTTGTCATGCTAAAGTGTTTACGGTCACATAATATTTATCGTGTAGCCGTCTGTTACGCTGCACATCTCCGTCACAAACGCCGTCTCAATAAGAGAAGTCAACCAGTCTCCCCGAGTGGCGCTTAGTCGTGCTGTGATTAATGTCTTCACGGTCTGGTCAAAGTGTCGATATCTCCAGCAGCTGGGCCCATCTGTCATCTTTTCCTTGTGACACCCCTGAACGTACCTCAGATCCTATCAGGCTGGCCATCCATCATGCCGGTAAACAGAGACGTCTCATATTAGCAAAATCTCCAACACTTCTCATCATATACCATAACAGACAGCCATTCATCCGGTGTCGTGTTGCGCCACAGGCTAATGCAAAATATTAGCGGAAGTGAATGGCACACCAGATGCGCATATGGGATGAGTGTCTGTTTGAGTTTGTGTATCCCTCGCAGGGTATGTCAGGTAGGGAAGAGAGTAAGAGACTGATCGTGCAGAGCCGTTTGGAGATTGTTCCAAGGCTAAAGAATTTCCTCTGAATCAGGACCACGTCTAAACAGAACAAATGAGTTTTTGAGGTTTTTGTTTTAACCTTTTCTTTACTTCCTTTATGTGAGTAAATCAATAGCATGTCTTTCTGTCAGTTCCTGTATGAATAGGCTGTGCATTGATTGATTCCAGGTGCTTATTTCCAATCCAACCCGTCCAGTTCGGAAAGCAGGTCTGAACAAAGTCAAAGAAAGCATTTCAAGTTAAAGTTTTGTCTTGATCCGTTTCAATAAATGACTCATAAAAAGGTATTGATGTCTACATCTGCCTAGATGTAAGCTGTGAGCCTGGAGCTTTGAACCTAATCATGTATTTGGACGCCTTACACCACAGTTTCCCAAACAGTGGGTCGAGACCCATTTGTGGGTCGCGGACACATTTTTATGGTTCCCTTAATTTTTGGTTTCCTACATTTCGTTTTTAATTATTATTATTTCAAAAACATTTTCAAAAAACATTCCCAAGAAATCTAGGAGTTTGATGAACAAGAACAATAAAAGAAAATCTAAGAAATTCCACAAATTAGAAAACAAATTTGTATCTACAAGCTCACAACGGAGCAGGAAGTGACACGTTGTGAGCTTGTATCTTCACTAGTTTGGGTCCCGGGCAAATGCCTAATCTCTATCTCTTTTGGGTCTTGACCTGAAAAGTTAGGGAACCACTGCGTGACACTATACTACAGCTTCCTGACAGACAGGCAGCCTTGTCGGGGAGTTTCCTCTGGAGGGCAGTAGAATCAGGGACAGCCCGTGTGCGTCTCAGCGGCCAGCGACTGAACCTGGGCTGTTGCCGCTCAGATAAATAATGTAGGGCTGAGGGGCCAAAGGCCAGTTACTATGGATCAACCTCATCCTGCTCTCTCCAGTCCCCCAACCCCACCCGCTCTCTCTCCTCCTCTCCCCGCTCTCTGTCTCTCTGCCTCTCCCCGTTTGCCCCACCCCCTTCCCCCCTCTATGGCTCGCTCTCTGCTCCCCATCTCTCCCCCCCCCCCCTCTCTCTCTCTCTCTCTTCACCATGCAGTCCCAGGGACGTGCTGGCCATTGGGAAAAGCGGGACAACTCCCGAACGGCCGGTCCAGGCCGGCCATTAGGAAAAAACCTTGTGTCTCCAAGTTTCAAATTTGTAATTTTTTTTTCGCAAAGCAAAGCCCTGATTCATCATACAAGGCTGTTGCACAAAAGTAGTGAAAACAGCAGATCTACAAGCACACAACGCCTCGCACCGCGAGGCGTTGTGTGCTTGTAGATCGGCTGTTTTCACTAGTTTAAATATTTTTTTAATGATAAATACAAAACAAACGGTTTTGGACATACAAGGTTTCCACCCGACAACGACAAAATATAACTCATGTAATTGGCCCACTGGCTTGTCACAAATCTTTGAGTAGCAGCAGCGCTATAGAGAGAGATCTCTCTCTATAGTGTGTGCCAGCGGCTACGTCATTGTAGTCCTTAGCGGCCATTTCTTGTGACAAAACACAGGTGTTTCAATTGTTTGATTGCATAGAACTAATGCTATAGTCTAATCCAGTGTTTCTCAATCTTTTTTGGCTTGAGTACCCCCTTTCCCAGATTTTTGAATGCAAGTACCCCTTTACCCGACAAAAACATTTTCCTTATAAAACTGAAATTAAAACCATAGTGGTATATGATGCTATGATATGCTAATGATATGCTATGATATGCTAATGATGATGCTGATAACCCCCTTTTCAAGAATAAACCATCACAAAAAATAAGAAAGGGAGTGAGAGTTTCAAACAGTGCCTCCTGAACAGATTTATTTTCAACACTGTGGCCATAACATTTTAGTCCAGTTTTCATGTCAATAGCAACTATCAGGCTTCTCCAAGTGTCATCATTAAACATAACAGTAAAAGTTTTTTTCACCTTCTAATTCAATTGTACTTAATTATTTAACAAAGAATAATATTATCATGATTTATAGACTACTTCTATTTTTCTTTTTGGGGGGCATTTTCTGAGTACCCCCTGCAGTACCTCCGCGTACCCCTAGGGGTACACGTACCCCCATTTGAGAAACACTGGTCTAATCAGAACACCTGTGTAAGGCTGTGTTGTCACAAGAAATGGCCGCTCTTAGAACTACATTTGGCACACCCTATAGCGCGCAATGAGGGCCTCTACAACTCCTTTTCCCGGGCTGAATCAGGGGCCCAGCACGTCCCTGTGCAGTCCCATGCAGCACTCACTCCAGGCAGGGATTATGCTGACAAGCTCGCCACTGTAGTGGGAGGAATATATGCATGTTGGGAAAATCAAGATATGGAGCTGTAGTCGATGCCGCTTGTCAAGTGATGTAGATAAATGTGGGTAAAATATGAGTTCCATGTTAATTTTGAAATCTCCACCTACCGCCCACTTCTTTTTACTGTCCGGGGCGGCGGTGTAAATATTTCTCTCTTGTTTCCAACTGTGATGCTTTAAAAAAAGAAGAAAAAAAAAGAAAAGAAAAGCGGAAAACAGGCTTATCAGCAGAAAGTATATTCTTAAACATCTACTTGAAACCTGTTTTTATCATAGATAGAACAACAATCTCCTGTGCGGTGGACCGTTGATCATTATTTGGACTTAACAGACAGTGAAACCACATGGCGGTTGAAAGAGAAAATCTATATTAGATAAAGAGGGGCAAAATCAAGTGCAGGTCTCCCCAAAATTGAAGCAAGATTGTGTTTCCGACACTCTTTGAAACCTAAAGCACGACTTGGGTGCACGTTTGGGAGGCGAGAGCTAATTGCATCAGCACCTAAACGTGGAAACTCAGTCAGTTATGAAGCCGTAATGGATAACAGCATTTCCCCCTACATTGCACCATGCGATGCACTTTTTATTTATTGTTTTTTCATCCTCTTTCCCAAAGTTATTTCCCTCATCTATTGTGTTGAGTGAAGATGTCCATTGTAACAGTAGGAAACGTATCATATGCATTTGAAGAACGCAGCAACAGAGGCCAATAATCAAGGCAGTTAAATGGGAATAGTTTCATTTCCTTTGGTGTAAACAAATACCCTGTGTAGTTCCCTCAGTCCAGAGCCCTGGGTAATCGGCCACTATAGCTCAACGGAACACCTTGCCCTGAGCTAAACATAATACTTCCTGCACTTAACTAAATCCATTTGTCAACCCTGAGAATGGCCCTGACATGGTGATTGCTTATTGTACAAATGTCCGACAAAGTTACAATTATACAAACCATGTAACAGCGACTGCTTAAATAACCACAAACATACAAAGGTTCTGTGGGGATTTCATAGCACTCAGAGTACTCGGTAAGTGGGCGGTTTAATGTAGCTATTGTAGTCGACCCCGAACAGTATGCGGTTTGTCGTGATTGTCCTTCAGGGGGATCATTGAAAATGTTTGTCTCTAAAATATGGATGTTGTGTATTCTACATTCCGCCCACTTTTCAAGTAAATTCTTCTCCTTTTCGTGTATCCACAGAAGTAATTATCACAGACATCTTGGAGGATAGTCCATAGACGCCATTGCGCCAGCATTGCCCATTAGTATAGATTTAAACCACCTCAGCTTTGCTTTTCATGTCATAGTATAGCCTTGGCACTGGCTGTGGTGAACTCGGATAATTATCCATTGTCGGGAGTCACAGGTCCATGCAGCAATGTATAGATTTACAGAAATAGGACTCAGGGGTATTTGGGGGTTTGGGGATGGGGTGGGGTGGGGGCGATGGTGAGTGGAGGTGGGGGAGGGGCAGTTGGAGTTTTTGAACAGGCTTTGTGAATCCAAGACAAAGAAAAGACAGAGAAATCCCATTCTAGGACAAACACTCCAACGGTTGAGATTAGGCCACCTCGTCGTCTGAGGCCTTGGGCTGGAAGACCAGACAGTTGGCACTGTCTTAAAAAAATCAGTTGGTTTCATTGGCGTGTAATTAACACCTTGTGCCTGCCAGATGTGTTACATTCGACTGAGGGGAGAGGATGACATCTCTGCCGTTCTAAAAGTGTGAGTGTCTCTCTTGTCACCAATGTCGCGGAGGTTTCACCCGAGAGGTCTTTTTCCTGAGGTGTGAACACTATCGCGTCACCTAGCAGAGAAGCATGCCACGATTTAAGAAATCCATACGCCGGAAAGACACAGCATAGTGTTGACGCTGTTTCTTCCTGCAAACGCACCCACATTGATTTCATATAAGTTGTAATGGTCTTTGACTATAGCCTCTACTACCTGCAAGTTTCAGTCCATATCTCAGCAGTAAAGGACGCAGGGTGGTGTGTTCCAAGAGCCATGCTGTGTTGCGTCGGTAGATAAAGCACACTCCAGGCCACCACACGCACGGTCACTCACCATTACATCACTCCCCATGTTGCCCCAGTGATGGCACTCTTAATTAGAGGGTCCTTAGATCTCAGTGTCAAACACTGGTTTAACTGGCCTCATTACCACTTCATAATGCTGCCCTGGTTAAATCATCGTGGGGACATATATTACGGATATACTTTATAAAAGGCTGTTTTGTTGTTGCTTGATGTCTTTTTTAGTTGTTGAACTTCTGCTTTCCTCAGAATAGTGCCTGACCCCATCTTTGGCGATTACCTTGTTAGTCAGCTGCATTTCCTCCCCAGACAATGACCTGTTCTGCACATGCAGATGACGGGGTGCAATTTCAAAGGCAAAATGAGATGGCTGCCAATTAGGGAGGGCTGCCAGGTGCATTTCAATGCAAACTCACACCGGTAACTGCACCCTGTGGTGTCTTCATTCAAAGACACATTATAGCGTGTATAGACTTCAACGAAAAAAGTTCTGAAAGTATTTCAATTACTGGAAAAATGACAGGCCTCTTTTTCGTGTCCCAGCGCAGTGGGGGGTTGGGGGAGGGTGGGGTCTTAACTTTGTAAAGATGTCTCGCCAAAGTCAAGATGTCTGTGCTTAAGTCTAATGTTAAATGTCTTAATACAGGCACAATTTATGTAACCTTTTTTCCTCCCTCAATTCCGAACGGAAATGGAAAGAATCTAATAATCCTTTCTGTGCTCTGGATGGACTCCAGTTCAAATGCTGGGAAACAATGAGAGACCACACAGTCATGTGGCTAGCCCACACACTCCCCTGTGGACACAATGGGACTTTTATACTGTCCGCACAAGTGCGGAGGAACAAAGGGCTCCGATAAATCCCGTCACCTTTCACCAAATGGTGTGTGGGTAGTTTTTAACAACACATTTTAATAACCTCTAGTTTGGCGGAAGTCATGTTGTTTAAGAGGAATAATTAGCACTGATTAAAGACGCAGAGCTAGTCTGCTTTTTTCCAGGTCAGTCCTAGATTTTAAGAGAAGATTGGACAATGAATTAACACTTTCGTCAAGAAGAAAAAGCTACATTAAATACATTGGGATATGATATGAACTGGGCCCTTTATCCATTCCAAGAGCCATCCACGATATGCTGGAAAATATTACTGCAGTATGATTAAACACAGTGCAACATAAAATGCAGGCATATCCTTAGCAGAAACAGGTTTGGTCAGTATGCAAAACAAGGCTTCTTCCACTCAGTGTGTTTCCTGGATCTACTTATAAGAATGTTTAGTGCACCAAAGTGGCCTTTGAATCTAAACCTTCCGTTATATTATTCAAATTCAATCAAGTCGGGGCAGATGGGGACAAGCAGGAGTCAAAAGAAGCCTGCTGTAAATTTCAAGGCTCTACCTCTGTGATTGTTCAACCCCACCGCAGAATAAAGATTAGAAGAAAATCACTAATCACAGCGGATGCCATTAGCATATGAGGTAGTTACGAAAAGGGGGGGGGGGGGGGTGGACTGCCTTGTAATATTGGTTAAACTTGGAATCAATGCCTTGTATGGATGCACACACAGCTGCTCCAGAAACAGACGTATTCATATCCAAACATCAGTAAAAGGAAGTGTGTGTAAATTATGTTTTTTTTCAATGTTATTCCCTTTTTTTGTCACTCATTGAAGTAATATCACACACCCGCTCTCTTTCTTTTGATCAGTTTTTGCAGCTGGGCTGCACTTGCTTTGGATGCATCAACAAAGCCTGAAGTGGCCACTCTAATCTGGTTGGGGGAGAAATTAGTCGAATTCTTTTAACTTTTCAAATAAACATAATGCAGTCAAACTTGTTGGATGTGAATCAATCAGATGAACTGAAAATAGTTTTTTGGGGCATATTATTTCAGTGCTGCAAAAAATGTTCTAATGCTTCTATTCATTTACAGTATTATATGCCCAAAGAGCCATACTCTACATTCATATGCAGCCTTATACTGTATCAGATCAGAGGAATTAATAAGCCTGGAGGAATGTCTGTTTGAATAACTGCCAGGATACATTCACATATTGAGTATACTGAGTGTTGATGATATTAAGCAGTATGTGCATTTGTTTGTTGGGGGGGGGGGGGGGGTTAACCGCCTAAATTCAGGTCCTCCTTAGAAGTAATAGGACAAAGATAATTGAGCGGTTTTCAATTTCATTGATTTCAGCATCAACAACATGTATTTACTTCGGATTTGAGTAATATTTAATTGCCTCAGACATATTGGTCTGTTTAATAAAATCTGTTCCATGTGAGACATCTTCTAAAGATGCTCTTGATTTGAGATGCTATGATATTAAGCTCCATATTCTTGGAGTGTGTTTTGCTTGGCAGGGTGCTAGAGTAAGCAGAACAGATGACTGATTGTCTAGTCCAGCATGCCAGATTTCCTCATTAAAAATGGGGACTGCATGTGCTTTAATTACACCTAATATATTCTTTCATTGTAATACTTTGATTCTGTGCCTGTCACGTAATACGCGAATTTGTGCCGATCAAGAAATCACCTTTTCACTCAATATTCTGGTTCTTTTGTAAAGCTAAGAATATTCATTTATTTGCTTGTCTAACTGCGTCGCTTTCATGATTAATTTCTATTGGTGGAAGTCTTCAGAAACACATCAGTAAGAGAAATATCTATCGCCTGCTACCATACAGATTTCCCACTTCGAGTAGTAAAATTCTGTGAAAACAGACATGCATGGGCTCTTATTGACTATAGCCTAGCAGATGGCTCAGTGAAAAAAAAAAGAATATGATCACAACACAACCATTTCTGTTGTATTGAACATTTTGTCTCTTCGGATCTTCGGGGCAGATTGTCTCCATTTTTCAAAGTGTCTAAATCCTTTGTTTGAGAGGAATCTGTTTAAATCTGTCTTAGTGCTAATAAACTGCCATTATTCCCTCCAACAAGGCTGCGCTCATTAATAATGCCTCTGTCAGATGCTCATTCTCCTCTGTGAAAATAGAAAATATCATTAATTACAGTTTCTGTCAGCTGGTGACAGCTCCACCAATTGTTCCAGTCCCTGAGTCCTGTTTCATTGTCTCCATACCTACTGACCACCTATTCTTTACTGTCTCAATGGGGATGTCCAGCAGGAGAGAGCCACAAAGGCCCTGGAAGATCTCACCATGCATTGCAAAGCTTCTGTCCCAGCAACACATTAGTCATCCGCCGGCGAAGCGATTGGCTTTTAGGTGGTATAAGCTCATACGTAGATGTATCTAAATTCTCTCAGCTAGAGATTAGGAAAGATTATCAATCATGATGCCGTTGGTTTACTTTTCCATCGCGGATGCTGCGTATTTTCACTATTCAGTCAGATATATCCTCATAGGAGTGGAATGGGAGGTTATTCTTGTTTAATTTATCAACTGAGAGGGGGGAGAACAACACCTAGACTTAACATTACAGTGGCCTATTCTGTAGGAGTGCATTCTTGCACGGATACATAAGGATCTTGTTCCTTGTGGAATGCTTTCAAATGAAAAAGGGGGGAGAAAAGCCAACGTGATAGAAGGAAATGGTTACAAGACAAAGGCCCGACTCTCCAAACATATCGATGTAGAGTGCTAACAGAGAGACTTGCTTTGGATTGTTATGGTTTTACGTTGTGTAAACTAAAGCGAAACGCCGCAATCACCAACTGATCCCCGGAGCCTTGCCAAACCAGATGAAATATGTGTGTCCGTTTTAGTAGCTTACTATTCTTCATGCTAGTGAATTTAGCATAAATGCTATACTTTCTCGCCACTACTTTCTGGAAATCAGACAAGAGGCTGAATGGGTCTTTTGTATACACTGCTATCAATGGGCCATCAAGTTGCATCGCAGTGCAATTAGACCTTGAAGACGCTTGTTTGAGTTTGTGCATGTTTTCCAGTTAACTCAGGGAGACATCAGCACAGTGACAGCAGATTCTGCCTCACGAATGAACGTTTTTTTTATGTGAATAAGCTTACACCAGTTATGTGTGGACCACATAACTAAATAGTTCCTGGTTCGTATGATGATAATGCATGTTTCTACCCCAGTTTCCTGTCTCTATCTAAACAAAGCTAAAACTGCCCAAGAATATCTCTATATAAATAAAATGCTGGGCTCCTGGTCACATGGGGCACTACAACAATGACATTATAAGTTGTATGTTGTAGAGCATGTTGACTGTTACATTATTACCTCAGTAAATTGATTGATTGAATACTTTATTAGACAGAAATGTAAAACAGGTACAGTCAGGGCTAAAAGGGCTAAAAAGTCCTGGGGACTTGTTTCCATTGTGTTCCTATGTATTCAATTCAGCATAAAATAATATCAACTAATATAAATCACTATATTTAAAAGGAATGAGTTTAAATAGATGGCAATTGTGTCTTGACCTTGAGGACATTTTAATATCTCACTGATGCTGTTGAAACTTAGTGGAGTAATGAACAAATAGAAAGTAAAGAGGTGAGATGAGATCAGATCAGATCAGATACTACACCTGTAGTCTGAAAATGAGCTGGAAAGAGGAAAGAGCTAATCACACGAATCATACAAAAAGGCCCAATGAAGTGAGGCTACGATTCAAGCACATGGCTCAATGTAAAATACAAACGTAAGTCTGTGACGCAAAGAGCTGCAGTTGGTTGGTCTGTTTTTCTTTCTCTTTTTTTCCGGGGGTGTGTGTGTGGGGGGGGGGGGGGGCAGGGGGGGGGGGGGGGGGGGGGGGGGCAGAGTTCTATTTATTGCATTTTCTGTGGCTGTGGTTGATAGCTTTGAAATTCTCAAGATACCACTCCTGTTTATTAAGTAATTACAGAGTTCTAGCTAACACAGGATTATATGACACAATAAACTTAAGATTTCGGTTAAAGTTTCCAAAGACGGATAAGCTCAGGGAGATATGATACCGGACCCCATGCATGGATGTAATTAAACAAGGCCAAGCGATAGCAATAATGCATCATCGGCTGTGAGCTGAGGTCCTGGCTTCCTGCAAACCAGTGTTACCAGAGACAAATTGCTCGGAGCAGTCGCCAGTGTCCCTTTTAACTTTGCCTGGTGCAGACACAGAGAGAGAGGGTGTCTCCTGCAATGGTGGCCTAGTCAAGACAAATGGACAGTCATAATCCCCCACCTCCCCGCCACCACCAGCAGTGGAGAATGTGGTTTATTAGAATACGATACAGTGTAGGTGAAATAGGTCCCTGGCTGTGGGATTCGGTTTCATGTGTGGTTCTCCACACACAAATCATATATGTGTCATGTGTTCACTTTTGTGATACAGCCTGGTTATTTTGGAGCAGCAAGTCGCAACGAGTTGGCCTGCCCTGTTATTTTGAGATACTTTTTTTAATTTTTTTACCAACAATCCAGTCTGCTAATATGAGACAAGATCTAACTAGGGCAACTGAATTGCATATAATTAATTTGGACAAAATGCACAGCGGGTTTAGATAAACTGGGGGAATAATGCACTCCTTAAGTGTCCTAAATTTAGAAATGTGTGCATATATTGGCACTGTTTATCTATTCAGTTACAGGATGCACAGGCCAGGCAGGCAGGATGTGCTGAGACAGGAGGATTTTGTTATTATTGCATATCATTACATGAATAAAATATGCACGTGATTACGTGCAAAAGTTTTTTTTCACAATTCTCTGATTAAGCTGTGCTGGATTAAGAATGCTCAGAAGGTGTCTTGTGAAGTGACGGCTCAGAGCTGTGCGGTGTCGGAATGAACCAATTAAGCCTGATTTGTGCTTTGTCGTATGACGCTGTCGCAAAGCGAAAAAGGAACATTTGTCAAAACTTTTCTGAAGTTTTCGACCTATAAATGACCTGCCCAAAATAGAGATGGTTCAAATGTATCCGCAGCTAAAATATTCAGCAACAAATTATTCATATTTTCCTTGATGTAGCCATGCATTACCGCTCCACACTGGCCCGTCAAACCCCACAGTTTGTCTTGGGCTCAGCCTCGGCCCACATATTCTGTTGTCATTCACAGACTGTTTTATCCAGACTCTTGGGGCACTGTGACACTTTTCTCCTAATCTCCTACATTGTGTGGTCATTCCTTTGAACGCGCCGAAGACCCATGGGGCTGAGGAAAACCATTTATGTTCTCAGGGCCCTTCCCGTCCTCCAGGGGTTCCGTGCCCCTGCCAGGGGAATGTAGATGAGATGAGTCCACCTCTGCAGATCTCTTTCTGCCATGTTTTGATAGAGCTGTGGACGGTGGATCCTTATAGGTTGAAGTCTATCCTTCCCGTGGGACCTTTTATCTTGTTTTAAAGAAAATGCCTTTCCAGGCCCTTGACCTGAGGGTGGTTGAAAGTGTACAGTGAACCGACAGACTTGTGTTATACTATTATATCTCCCTCAGGATTCAGATCTGTGTACTGTTGATTTTGCTTGGCTAAACCAAGTCTTAATCTTAACCACATACACCCTGGCGTCTCTATTTTGAGCATATCATTAACATTAACAGGTTTTATTTAAAAAAAAAACTGTATAAAATAGGACTTAAGTGGTTAACAAGTGAGAAGCTCATGCGATAGAGAACAAAAGGTTAATGGATCTCAATAACTATATCTCAAATGTTTAGTGAATTTCATACTACAAGGAAAACAAAAAGATTTGAATTGGGAGTCGTTGAAGTCACTTAATCTGATTAAGTGCCACTATTTACTGGCTTTTAAGGGTTTTCTTCACCCAAATTAGCTTCTGGAAAGCTTCCAAAAAAGTTATTTAAACCTAAGCAAGGATATATTTTTCCCCAGAGTGTTCCTTGTCGTTAAGAACAATATTTCACATAAATGTGAGGAGCATTTTAGTGCAAATAAAAACACATTTTTCATCTGCCTTTTTAATGTAATCGCTGCCGGTGAATCTTTATGTGAATGAAAGAGCTGTGTTTACACGTTAAAGATTTATGTCGTAATTATTTGAATGCAATTACAAAGAAAACAGTTCATCAGCATAGATTAACGAGCCATTCAGTTATTCATTCACCAATATGAGTAAACACAGCATAAATCATGAAAAACAAGGATCTACACTACAGCTCTCCCAAAATAGTGAAAATGTGTTTTCTTATCATTCTTAGAAATAGAAAGTTAAGCACTTGAACCCCAGCATTCCTATTCTGGGGGAACATTCGCCAAAAATAGCAGAACTACAAGTTCACAAAGCTTGTAGATCGGCTATTTTTAGCTATTGTAAAATAAATAACTAAAGCGGTCCAAGTACAGGTGCAACTCAGGTCGAGTTTACTAAGATTAGAGGGTTTAAGTGGTTAATCAAGACGTGTGTGTGCCCGCGTGCATGCGTGTGGTGGGGCGATTCATCTGGGCCATGGGGATGGTAATAAATCTTCATCAGCTCTTTAACCTTCTGTTATGGAGAAACAATAGTCAGAGCTTAGCGTTACTTTGACATCTCTTCATTACAATTAACGCTGTGTGTTTTGTCCAAACTGGACATGGACACAACATTCTTCACTTGAGAAGCTAAGCAGTGTTCCACTTCCACCAGCCCTGCATCTCGTACTATCAATCTTGTCACCATGCAGGAGACCCATTTCCCCTAAAACCCTAAACAACGACCACCAACAACAGATTATTATTAAGAGAGAGTTTAGATGGCCTATAGAGCAGATAAAGGTAGAAGATTATCCAAAAGAAATCATTATGTATGATGAATTTAAGTCAATTCAACTAATCTTAAAGGGATGTTTCCTTTTCAATCATGTTTGGGGTAATCTACTCAGGCTTTTATGAGCACCCCAGACAGTTTTTAAGTTGCTTGATTCAGTCTTTAGATATTTGATATGATTTGTTTTATATATTTCCTAAATCCTATACAAATCCATTGTCCATCAAAATCCATTGTCCATCAAACTTTAACCACGATAGATTAATCGAAAACACCCGTTCTTGGTCCTGATGACTCATACTGCCCTTATATGTGAGGCCTTTTTTATTTATTTCGACTACCTTTTAAATTAAATTAATTGAAAGAAGTAATTGAAAAAAGCCTGCCCCCTCACACATTAGAATGACAATATCAGTCACCAGAGCAAGGACTTGAAGTTACAATGAATTTGTATAGGGGCAATATCAAATATCGTGATACTTACAACTGTCTGGGGTGCACACAAAAGATTGGGTTGACATTAAAATGAACCCAAACATGTTTGAAATTGAAATATCCTTTAATGTCATGCTGTGTATTTGGACACATTTCCAGTTTAATGAGACAAAGTTATAGACAGACAGACAAACAGACCATCAACCTTTATTGATCCCACAAGAGAAATGCAGGTGCCATAGCAGCACTGCAGTATGAAACAGAGAGGGGTAGAGAGAGCAAAGCTTCAAGAGTAAAACAATATATATATATATATATATATATATATATATATATATATATATATATATATATATATATATATATATATATATATATATGAAGAATAAACAAAAATTAAGGTACAAAATAATAAAGCGAGGTTTAAGGTCTTGCATGGCCATTTGCACTTGGGTCGACCGGAATGTGCATGGTGTTTGAGCTATAACAGGTATAAATATAAATGTTGTTTAAAAAAGGTTGTAGGTGAACAATCTATCCCCCAAAGTAACGTAAAATGAGAGAACACAATGTAATTTATAATTGCTGGTGTTCAGGGATAAATGATGTTGAACCAATGACAGTATGGACCAAGATGAATATTCTAATTTGCCATTGAATCTTTCTTTGCCAGATACCTTTCTATGTTGCATAAAATACATTATTTAGCAAACTGAAAGGCAATATCAAGTTTTGAAAGAATAGCATAATTATCTGAAGTGAAAAACAGAGTCCTCTAAGAATTTCAGTTATGCACATAATTTACAGTAGCAAATTATTAGTTCAATAAAATCAGTTTACAATTTGCTATATTTGTAAACTGATCGTCAGCAGCAGGAATGAGGGATGAATCACATCTAAATATTATTTCTCTGTATTGTTGGATTGCCAATCCAATATATTTATAGTACATTACAGTATTATGACTAATTTTAACTGCATACAGGCCTAAATATCCTCCTTTTTGCAGTTTAGAAAATTAACATTTATAAAGGGAATAAGAACCATGTTTTAGATTACTATTACTATACCCATACAGTATACAGTAAATTAGTAATAGGTGAAGTAGAGAATGTGATGCATGGGGTTATGTGATTGGTGGGTTAACAGTCACTCTGTGGAGAAGGTGGGACTGGCGTGGTGAGAGTGTTCAGAAGGACTAAACGTTAGTGCTGACTGTGGAATGATCACACATGACACTCATATCTATGACTAGCTGATGCCTTTTGTCAGCATCTCCCCTGTAACTCCACCTTTGGGAATATTAGGAAGTGTGGAGCAATGACGTCTCTCGAAAAGTGTCTGCCGTTGAACCAACATGATAGTGCCAAATCAAGTCTTGAGTATTGTATCCATAACAGGGAATTGCAGTGGCTGCCATTTTGTGGCCCCACAGATAGAAAACCCATTCATTTTTTAAGCCTAGAAGCAAGCCATCCTGGCTCCTGGCGAATCATGACCATTAAACATGTGATTCCGTGTTAAAACATATTTGAAAACTGACAAAAGGAAAAGAAAATGTAAATAGTATATAATAATAATCATATCATTATTATTATTATTATTATTTTTTATCACAGAATCAAATGTTTTATGGTCATGTAATTACTTGATTAAAAGTATACATGTGTTGGTATCAAAATGTACTTTTGAAAAGTACTCACATGCAGAATGTCCCATTTCACATGTTTTCAAATGTATAAATAGTATAAAAAATCTTTTGACGCTCACAATGTGCCGCATCGCAACTCATTGTGAGCTATATAGATTGGCAATTTTCAAATTATCTAAATGTATATATGGTAATGGATATGTTCTAATAATAATACACATCTACAAAGCAACTAAAGTTTTCAAATAATTATAATGGAGTAAAAGTACAATATTTGCCTCTCAGATGTAGTAAAAGTACTGAAAACTAGAAATTCTCCAGTGAAGTCAAAATACGTCAACATTTAAGTACTGTAGGCCTACTTGAGTAAATGTACTGACGGTAGTTACTTTACACCACTGCTTATGAGCTCAGACAAGTTATGCTGTGTGTCCCTGAGGGCCTGGAGTGCTATGGATTACAAGCAGAGGCTAAATGTTCAGCCACCACCCCTAGCTCCCAGACAACAGTTATATGTCATATGTTATATGCATAGGAGCTTAAATAGCAGCAGCATTATGCCCGCATCATGACTTCACTTCAGGGGGCAAATCATTAAGGTTGAATGGACTTTATTGACAAGAATGGAAGCATACAATATAGCAGGCAGCAGAGACATATGAGCAATATATATATAGCAATACGGTAGCATCCTATAGCCTAAGCAGCAGCATCCTATAGCCTAAGCAGCAGCATGAATATGTAGCGTAACCAGACTACATGCGGATGGATTGGCGATGGATTCGGCTAACGGATCATGTGCCGCGTCCATGATAAATGATTAAGCTATAATCATCTATACGTGACTGAAGCTCTCCGCGTCACATGATCCGAGACCCCCAGCAAGGGGATAGCCTAATCCTGAGGTGGAGTTGGGGAAGGAGGTGGGGCGCTGAGTTTAGCAACTGAAGCACTGTAGGGTTAGTACCCTAGATATACTCTGAGTGGGGGGCGGAATATAATACTCCGCCCACCTGGGGGCGCGCCGCCAACCTCTTAGATCTCCCCCCTGAACTGGCTACGTCATTCTTCCTGCGCCTAATTTCAGGGGGCAAATCATTAAGGTTGAATGGACTTTATTGACAAGAATGGAAGCATACAATATAGCAGGCAGCAGAGACATATGAGCAATATATATATAGCAATACGGTAGCATCCTATAGCCTAAGCAGCAGCATCCTATAGCCTAAGCAGCAGCATGAATATGTAGCGTAACCAGACTACATGCGGATGGATTGGCGATGGATTCGGCTAACGGATCATGTGCCGCGTCCACGATAAATGATTAAGCTATAATCATCTATACGTGACTGAAGCTCTCCGCGTCACATGATCCGAGACCCCCAAAGAAGGAAGGACGGCGTCCTGCCAGGACGGCGTCCTAACCCCCCAAAACACGCAATGCTTCCGAATCCATGATCAATCCTAAACAATTACAGCAGCATAGGACATGAGCCGCAGGCAGCATAATAAAATGAGCAGCACGCATGGATAAATGCAGCATAATCTATACTACAAGCGGAACCTAAGAGTGGCTTATGGATTCTAAAAGGAAGGACCCACGCGGGTCCCCCCCCAACACACGCAACGCTTAGAATCCATAGACTCCTAATCACCGGTGAGGATGATTTGTTTCCGCGGACCTAACAGCTTGGACACTGCTGTGACCAGAAGCGCGAAATAACTAAACTGACACTATAGCGTACATTTACTATGCCCCCATACTCAGAATACAGCACCTTTAATTACCTGAATTATGCAGCAACCTAAACATTTTATTAAACTCTCCCCCTTCCCAACACACCTTGCTTTTGCAGAAGAGAACACCATTATACGAAGGGCTCCGTCCCTCCGCGTGACGTTCTTTCTTTTAGCGGTTACTGCTGAGCTGAAGCAATTAAAATATCTACTGCTAACTCCAGAACTCTAGAGCGCTATTGAATACTAGAATGAGCAGGCAAGGAATACTCGTTAGTACCAAAGTATTAGATATTAGCAGCTTGCCTAAAGCCAACCAATGATAAGAAAGGTAGCTCTAGTGTACTTTTGGCAATGCTGTAGTGGGCATGAGCAACTAGATATAACACTAATTAAAGACCTGTGAAGTGCAGCAGAGGCAGCACGTAAAAACCCACAAATATAAGGTATACGCTGCACATAACAGTAACTATACTGTTATAACCTTAAAGACACCCTGCCTTGTATATAAATACATGTGAGGGGCAGCAATAAACACACAGCCGAAACAGAACCTCATAATGCGGCCTTCTGAACCTGAGCGTCCTCCACGGGACGCGTGACTGATTGCGTGCCTCGGCCCCATCAGTCCATTAACCACGGGCTGCTTCACATCGTTCCCACGCCGCTTGACTGCTCCTCCGCCGCTGCATACGGAGGAACCCAGCCTGCTGCATCCGATGCAGCGGACGCCTGCTGCTGACGACCAGCTGAGGCCCGAGGGCGCCCGGAGCGCCGCCGCTGCTCCATGCCAGGAACGCCGTCGCCGAAGCTGCTCCGCGCCGGGGGCGCCGCTGCTGAAGGTGCTCCTCGCCAGAGAGCCTCCGCCGAAGCTGCTCCGCGCCAGGAGTGCTGCCGCCGAGTTGCTCCGCGCCAGGAGTGCTGCCGCCGAGCTGCTCCGCGCCAGGGGCGCCACTGCCGAAACTACTCCGCACCGCAGGGAATGTGGCGTGTAGAGGGATGGCGCGACGCCTTCACTCTGGCCCTGCTCCCTCAGTCTCGCGGCGAACCAGCGTGCGTCATGGAACAGAGGGTCGTTGGGGCAGACATCGGGCGGGCAGCCAGGTGTTTCGGCATGGAGACACAGAATGGAAAAGTGCGTTAGTTCTGCTGCAGAGTCTGCTGACGCACATATAAGAAACTCTACAACCCAGCTCTTGACTTTTGAAGTCAAGCAATGCCAAAACATGGCCCAACCGATATGCGTAAAGTCCCCAGCTTAGAGCGACTGCGCCCTGACGGAACCGAACAAGCAAATGCGCTGCTATTTACCTGCTAGAGTCTGGCTCCGCTGTGCTTCCGGGGCAGCCGTCGCTGGCGAGAGAACTGGCTCCCGCCGCTGGCGCTAGAACTGGCGTTCCTTTGCTCCTTCGCGGCATGACGGCGGTGTCGGTGTGCCGCTCCCCCGGAAGCTGAGCCTGAGCCCTACACGCCTCCGTCGTGGGCTCGCGGAAGTCAGGAAGGCTGGAGGGCCGGCTGGCCCAAGGCAGCAGCGGAAGCAGCTGCGCCGTCGCAACAATAGCCTCCGCGGTGCCGACGGACTCCCAGCCGCACACAGCAGTCGACTAAGCTAGGAACATAACCTTCATGACATGATTAGTGGGACCCGCAGCCAAAGCTGCCATGATAACCTGCTGTCATAGCCGTGGGCCTGCAGCCGCTCCGGCCTGAAACTGAAATAAACAGGATGAATAGCAACCAGTATGTATTAGCTTAGCATGAGCTGAAGGAAAACAGAACTGTAGCCAGTGCAGCGGCCACGGAAACACTGCTAGGACATACGGTGTGCTGTGTGACCCGGTACTATAGCCTTAGTTTGAAACAAATATTTGAGTTAAATCCCTTTAACTTCTGAAGCACTGGTAGCAGCTTAACAAGCAGTTGAAACACCCCGCAGCTGCCGTGCGACGCTGCAATGACGACCTGCTGTAGCTGTCGCTATGCGTCGGCTTTAGCCCGAAGCTGAAAGATAAACCTCATGTTTAGGAAACCTGAAAAATAAACATAATGTTAGGGTTAGGAACCTGAAAAATACAACGTAGACCTGGTGTTAGCCGCGCCCTTATAGCCGCCGCAGCGAGACGCTGTTAAGAAAAGTGATTTAGCTGAGCCTGTGCCACTTTAGCCTGGAGCTGCCATACTGGAGCAGTAATGACAACATGTTAGCAGAAACACTCAACACCCTGGTAACAGCTTGACATGCAGTAGAAACAATAACTTGCTGAAATAATAGACAGAATGTTAGCAACCAACAAGTATTAGCTTTAGCATGAGCTGAAAGAAAACATGATACAGCATTTTTACAAGCATCAGCCTTAGCTGTAATTATTAGCAGTTATGCTAGCACGCCGCCGCAGGTTGAGTGGAGCTACCAAGCATTTAGAGAAGACTACGATTCCCTGCATGCATTAGCGAGTCAACTGGTGACGTCAAGACAGACAGCACGCCTAGCGTTAGCGGACGCAAAACATTGTTTGCACGTAAACTGTGGCACCCATGAGCTTGCGGGTTTTCCTCCTTCCAGGAGCCCGCGCAAACATACAAGCGACAGGAACCATTTAGAAGCTGCTAAGGTATAGCAACCGGAGCCCTAGAATAGAGAGTTGCGTCACTCCCGTTCACTTCATGGGCCAGGTCTTCTACGCACACATCTATTGGCGTATAGTGACAAACGGCGAACCGGAAGTTTACAAAATGCATTGAAGTCTATGAGGTGTAAAGTGACAATGAACCACGTGACCAACGCTGTTTCTGACCCCGCGGTGACACCACTCTCTGATTATACTGCTCTGATAGCAACTAGCACCTCATAAGCAGCATCTGTTTATAGAGCAACGTTTTCAGACGGGGCCATACTTGCGCCTAGAACATGGCTAGCAAGCTGTTTTACCAACTAGCAGCTATCCTTACATTAGTTAAAGCTAGCCGGCTAACAAGCAAAGCTAGCCCCTGGCTGACTGCAAGGAAGGAACGCTGCTCAACAGTAGCATATACGGCTGACAAAATACACCAATACGCCACTGATCCCGACAAATACACCACTGTTCCCGATAAGCACAAGCAACTGAGTTAACCTAGCGAACGGTCGCAAGCAAGCCAAGCACAAAGAAGTTATTTTAGCGTTAGCCAGGAGCCGCAACTGCTCCCGTCTCGATCTGTAGTATGCAAACTCAGCTGGAAAGAGCACCATTACCTTGATGAAGCAGTAGTTAGAAGTAGACCTCGGCCGTGTTTACCACAACAGCTAACCCAACCTTTATGCCATAATCCTTGCCTTGAACCCAGCCTGGACAGCCGCTAATCTTTAGCAACGTTAGCGAAACCCATAAGCACCTTAAATTAGCATTAGCAACAAACGACTGCCACATTAGACTGTAGCACGGAATCCGGCTGGGCTTGACATGCTAGCGAACTACATATCCCATCCCCAGCGTTTAGTATGCGCTGACGACGTCATGCCGTAAACCACCGCTTGACATGAACTCGGCTAGCTCGGATGCTAGGTGAATGCTGCCGATACCTACAACAGCCTACAAACTGAATCCTCCTGGCGTGTTTCATACTTGCTACGGGGCCACGTTATCGCGAGGGGCCGCCGCTCTATGCATTGACATGGCTAGCACGTTGTTTTACCAGCTAACAGCATCTTTACCGGAGTAGCCGGCTAGCAATAGCCACCGGCTAGCTCCTGGCTGACTATACATTGAACCTGTTGCTCCATGCTAGCCGATACGGCCCGCGCAGTCGCAAAACCACTGTGGCTATCATCGACAAACCCAACGACTGAGATTACCTTAACTCATGGTAGCCCAGTAAAGGCCCACCGGGGCACAATAAGTTAGCATTTAGCCCGTAGCCACAGCCCACTTTCTATGATCCTCCTTAGTATACATTTAGCCATGTTAGCAAGCCCGTAGCACCTTTAGATTAGCTTTAGCAACATGACTGAAGTACAGAATTCAGCTGGGGCACCAGCAACTTTAGCAAGACAATATGGACCTTGAAACTTTAGAATCAGCGATTACCCGAATAACAATCTCAAAACTACCCATGCGACTTGGCCAAGAACACAACTTCTAGCATTCAGTGATTACCAGAATAACAACCTCAACCTTCCCATACAACCTTGGCCAGAACACAGCTTCTTAACTAGGTTAGTTTGGCAGCTAAGAACATGAAATAAGCAATAGTAGATAGCAGAAACAGCCAGAAATACTCAGCCAAGTTAGGCACCCTCTCGGAGCGGTGCATGGGCAGCAGTACGCTTCCAGCAGCAACAGGTGTGGCACCTGTGTGTGTCCTGCAGCGCTGAGTTTAGCAACTGAAGCACTGTAGGGTTAGTACCCTAGATATACTCTGAGTGGGGGGCGGAATATAATACTCCGCCCACCTGGGGGCGCGCCGCCAACCTCTTAGATCTCCCCCCTGAACTGGCTACGTCATTCTTCCTGCGCCTAATTAGTGGTCCTTTGGAATCAAACCCATCTGGTCCACTCCCTTTTACATTTCTGCAAAATAATATGAACGTGTGCTTTGTTTGCACTTCAGTGCCTGCAGCTTTGTGAAATAAGTTGTTGAACCAAAAAATATGCTTATTGTATTTATCTATGTATCGATCTGTCTGTCTGTCTTGTGTCTATCTATCTATCTATCTATCTATCTATCTATCTATCTATCTATATGAATGAATGAATGAATGAATGAATGAATGAATGAATGAATGAATTCATTCATTCATTCATTCATTCATTCATTCATTCATTCATTCATAATTCATTCATTCATTCATTCATTCATTCATGGTTACGGTCATCAGACACAAGTTTGTCAGGTACGTAGGTAGTGGAGTCAGAAAATAGTATCACTACAACAGGAAGGGCCAGATGTCTCATTTTACTCCGCTAAAATGTTCATAATTAAAATGTAGTCACTTCCGACATGGCAGAGGGTTGTTCATTTATTCAAACATGAAATCAAATGAATCATCTAACCGCTGTGTTGCAACCAGACATTATGTACAGCATCACTTACCGGCCAGTTGGAACACACACCTTGTACAACATCAGCATCCAACTTCCCGGTTCGTTTGTGTTCACATAACTTTTCCAATAGGAAAATTATGTGAACTGTGTTCCTGTTAGAAAGCTGTATAGGGAGGAAGCCAGCAAAGACAACAGTTGGCCAACAAAGAAGATATTGTTTTGAACCAGTTGGGTCCAACTAGCCCCGTGCCAGACAAACACTGGAGTCAAGACATTGTGTCTGAAAACTGCATTGCAATTTGCATTTCTCCCCTCTATACACCCCTCTGTCTCCATATGTTGCAGTGGTACCATATGTACCATTAAATGTGGCTTTGATATCCCTTCTTTGTGAGGATTTAGCGATGGATAAAACCCTGACGTGTTTTTCATTACGCATCAGCGTCAGGAAAGGCTGTGTTCCAGAATGATGCAAGGCATGAAAGTAGTGCCATGCAGGCAACGTGGAAAATCAATGTGATCCTAATTATCGGTTCACTTCAAAGGACAGCATTGTTGGAAATTAATTACGATGGGGAGGCAAAGGAAAGCACCTTTACAGCTGAGGGACGACCAAATCATACAATTTTGAATTGTTCTGAATGACGGGGGGGGGGGGGGGGGGGGGGGGGGGGTGTTTGAAGATACCTAACAACCAGGTGCATGATGCTTTTCTTTAATTGATCAGCAATGGTAATACATTTGAGCGCTCCAGCCTCCAGCATAGGAGAGTGCAATGGCAGCTTTTCATTTCACTATACTATTTTCATTTGAACAAATGAAACAAACATTTTAGGCAATAAAAAGACAAAATAGATATAGCAAATAGATGCATTCAGGGCCGGATCTAGGCATAGACAAGGGGGGGCAATGCCCCCCTAAATGCCCTGTCTGACCCACCAAATATGATGGCATGCAAAAATAAAAAATCACACCCGTGTGAACTGAGCGGTGGTCGTGGAGGCTGCACAACAGCACTACTGGGTGGGTGCAGCGGGGGTTGCAGTATATATATGGGTAATAATAAGGGTAATAATAATAATAATAAAAAAGATTAAAACAATATTAAAAAAATATAAAAAAAAATATAATAAAAATAATAATAATATCCCTGTGTGTGTGTGTGTGTGTGTGTGTGTGTGTGTGTGTGTGTGTGTGTGTGTGTGTGTGTGTGTGTGTGTGTGTGTGTGTGTGTGTGTGTGTGTGTGTGTCTGGCCTAGCCTGAACAACAGCGCCCCTCCCTTAACATGTGTGGTCAGAAAAGGTACTTCAGGCTACATACAGACACGCACACACACACACACACACGCACGCATACACACACGGCCACGTATAGGAGACGGTGTAACCACCGCTACTAATAACTATTTGAACTATTTGAAATGTTATGCTACAACTAGGTAGATGGATAGATAAACTGATAAGATATTAGAGAGAGAGAGAGAGAGGTCCCCCCACTTTTTTCCGCCTTCGCCGCTTCGCGGCATGGGCTGGTGGTAAACAACCCCTTATCATTTCTTCCTAGTACTAAAGGCTAGATCCGGCCCTGGATGCATTTGCTCATTATTATTATTATTATTATTATTATTTATTTTTTTGATTTTATAAAAGACAATACAACAACAAGACGTAACAAGACAACACACACCAGACTGGAGAGCATATAAACGAGAATAGTAACCTGTCATACAAAAGGTACAAAAGTCTTATTTATATAAAAACTTGGGACAATTACTTAAAGAAGTAATGAACAATGATTATAATCTGCAGAGGTATACAACATATACCGGTACTATTAAACACAACTTGGTGTCATGGGCAGTCATAGTCTGTGACTCATAGAGAGTCGCGATGACCCGTAATAGGACCCCAGATGTATTCATATGTTGCAAGACTGTCCTGTCTGTGGCATCGCAGCCTCTCCAAGTGTATTAGTGATACAAACTCATTAAGCCATTTGGTGAAACTTGGAATGACAGCGGTCTTCAACTCCGAATGATTCGTTTCGCAATAAGTGTACCAAGCATAAGAGTCTGCTGGACCGCATACGGCAGAGCGAGAGAGGCTTCGGAGCAACCAAACAGGACAGTTAGTGCGTCAGGTTCAATATGAGTGGGTATACATTGCTCAGTATTAATTCATTTCCCATCTACAACCGCTAGTTTAAAATGTTTAGTTTTTTTTATTATATATTCAGTAGTTTCCGTAGTTTTGTTGGAATCCATGTCTGTCAACCTCAAGACAGAAGACAAGTGGTGTTGAGTGTCACTGTCATTCAATCCCTTCTTCATTTGCATAAAGTTCCATAAAGTTGAGCTGATCTCAGTGTTTTTACGCTCTCCATGCCCAGGAATCATTGTATAAGAATGCTACCTGCATCATGGAAATGAATGAAGAGCGGCAAAAATATCACCTCGCTCCACATACATGTAAGGATTAATTTATACTTTGTTGCACAACCAAAACCAACCATGTCGTTCAATGAAAACAGCGAACTGTTTTAAACGGATTGATTGATTGATTGATTGATTGATTGATTGATTTATTGATTTATTGATTTATTGATTGATTGACTAACGAGACGGCTCACCCAAACAATAGTAGAGGAGCCTATGTATTTCCGTAATTTTGGAATGTTAATTTTTGGAGACATGTGATAGTACAATATGTTATTGTTGTTTAACATGGTATAGATATCATTCTCAGTGTTAAAAGTCAATGCCATGATGTTTTGATCTGATAACTAATGCACGAGACGAGAATCTGCCCCACTCCAGGGACAGAAAGATTGACCGGCGAAATGTCAAAGTGTCCCGGACACTGGATAATGAGAAACCAAAACATTCTACATCCTTGCTTCTGAGTTCACGAGACTCAGTCACAACACCATCTCATGATCCATTGTTATGTTTAATGGTCCAATCATAATGTGACTAATGTATTTTATGCTGTACACATTCAACTATATATGTGGAATCATTATGCTTTGTACTCAGAGAAACTATGGGTGAGAAAATGCTCTATACTGTACTTGTACAGTACTTTGAACTCTGACTAAACTTCAACACAAAAACGCATATTCTCCGGTGTGGTCTCATTCATTGTGTGGAGTATTTTATTATGATTGGGGAAAACTGTTTATCCATATGGAATATGATCCAAAATTCCATCAAATGGCCCATTCGATTGCCGGATTAGCTCCGAGGAGATATTGGGGACTCAACGTTGTTGAACTCATTTTGTCTTCTCCGCTGCTAGAACCAGTTACGGATTTCTACTGATTTGACGTTTATGGATTCGATACAGCTGGACAGTTTGTTTTGGAATCCCACTTCGTTCATCTCTGCTAGTAACAACCAGCCGAGGATATTATCAGACGTTTCCCCTGACTCCCACGGAAAGGACTATCTCCCACACGTTTTTTCCTCCTGCGCGAGGAGAAATTACCTTGGGACGCCCCGAGCACAGGGAGGCAGAAAACACCTGCCGAAATCTAAACAACCTTTTTACAAACGGAACAATTGCACCATTTTTGAGCTTGAAGCCTCTCTCCAAAGCTTGGGGAATGAACTGATAACAGCTTTAATGGCTAAGATAGACAATGAGGAAATGAAACCGGTTGTTTCTAGGTGCCCCACAATTGCACCATTTTTGCCCATATGGAGAAAGGAATTCGGATATGATGACTCTCTCCCACATCAACATATCGATAAAAGGGACCGGACACAGACAGTTTCTCTCACAGAGACTTGAGAGGCGGGCTTCATTCTCACACACTGTCCTAATTCAACAGAACCCAGGTCATACGTTTATACCTGCTGTCTTAAGAGGCTAGCTAGCTCTTAACACAGCTGCGTTTTTATTGTTTAATGTTTAATGTTTTGTAGTCTATTGTTTTTGTCGCTTTTTGTTACATGTTTTGAGGACATAGCAGCCGTTTGGCCACGGAGATTGCTTGTCTAAGGTTGGGTTTGTATCAGTACGAGACTTCAATATAGATTTCATTTTATGCTCTAGAACGGCTGTTTCAAGAAGTTCTGAGAAGAAATCTTTTTATTTGGGGCCAGAACATATTTTGTTCTGAAGGAATGTCTCTTCGGCCAGTACGATAACCCAATACGGCTGATTAGAGCCACTTAATCACATAAGAAATAGCGTGGTTATTTTAATTAGGAGATTTCACTTTATGTTCCAGAACCGAACGTTCTGACGGAAATCTTCATGCTTTACGCTTACACGTCTTCGTTTTCGTCTCAGTCTTATCTTATTTTATTTATTTTTTATTTCCATCTCAGGCGACTCTGAGATGTTGAATAAAGGAGCTTTTTATCTCAGCGCTCCCAAGAACATTTTAAGAAACATGACCATTCAAGCTAAAAAAGCCCCCTGCTCCGAGAAGCAGTGTTTTTATCGTGTAAAACCTGGACCCACACGGATGAAAGGTTACAATCTGAACCCAGAACCTCTTTTTAACCCGGACCTCAAGTCATTCTGGAAGATCATCGGGGACTCCCAGTTATCAACACTGCCTAAAACTTTTCCTGGAACATGTCAATGGATATGTGCGGAGCTGTGGAGAAATCGGACATTATTTGCCACTGGATGTTCGAACCTCATCAGGAAGGAACAGAGGACGCAAGCAATGTTTTCAAGATGCTGAAGGGCTTGACAGAGCCCCCCCCCCCCCAGCCGAACCTGGCTGGCCTTTCACTCACAACGCGATGGGCTGAAGGGCTTGACAGAGCCCCCCCCCAGCCGAACCTGGCTGGCCTTTCACTCACAACGCGATGGGGCGCGTTGTGAGCTTGTAGATCTGCTACGTGACTTTCATGGATTACAATGTCCCGAAAAGAACAAACACTCTTGACCCTTGGGACGCCCCGAGATAATGGTACTATATATTTTGTTTACTTTTGACTAAGAACGACTTCTGGAAAGAAAAAAAAAAGAAAAATCAAGTTCTGACTGACAAACCTGTGTGTTAAATGTTTTTGATAATCTATCTCTGTCTAATCATCTCTAATCCAATTTTCCTCCCCTGGTTACATTTCGGTTTGTCTATTATGAAAGCAAGAAAATCAAACCAAGTATAAAGTGAGCGGTGCTACTTCTGTGTACAATATGGTACAATATGTGCTTGGCTTATGCTGCTTGCTTGCTGCTTGCCCGCGCTCGCTTGACCGATGCTTACATTTTGGTTTATTATTGTTTTATTTTGGAAAAAAAACTATGAGGGGATTGCTGGAATTGTTTTTTATTTCATTTTTCTTATTTTTACCTTGAGAGGCCACGAGCCGATTCAGTTTCTGTGTGACCTTGCTCTCTCTTTCTCTCTCAAAAATGGGTTTCATTCGCTCTTGTTCTGTATAATCTACTGTTTACATTCTAATACAGGGCTTGATAACAATGTGCTGGGGTTATATTTGAATCTGTCTTGGGTTTTTCTCCCTCTGTATTGTGTTCTAACTCACTTGCCTGGTTTGCAAAACTAGGAATTATTTACACATATGACTGTCTCTCCCTCTCTCTCTCAAAGGGGATCTCATTCGCTCTTGTTATGACTACACTCGTACTGATAACAACCAACGCTTGGGTTTATTTGAATGTTTCTATGTCTTAATAATTTTTTTCTTCCCATCAATGACAGGTGGGCTTTATTTTATTTTAGGGGACAGGACGGACTAATGACATGGCAGAACAGGTATAGTGGAACTAACTCCACTAACTCGCTACCAACTTAACTGACTGATTATCAGTGACTGACTGACTGACTGACTGTTTTATTTCAATTTTATTTTAACCAGTTTTTCTCCTGTCCTCCTGTTTTGTCGTGAAAAACACTATTTCCTGTGTAACAACTGAACCTTGTTCTTTCAAACCACACCTTATGGACATGAACCAAAAACATTTACTTTTACCATTCTTAACACATAAACTGCAGTATGGGTTAAGGATGGAAGAGGCCTAGCCCTGCTTTACTCAACCTTTAATTTCTCATGTTGGTTTATTTTTGGTAATACTTTATCCTCTTTACTTGAGTAAAAGCAGGCTGAGACGGTTCCAAAAACAATTTAGATGGCTGGGCTCCATTCAAACCCGTTCAGTCAAATTCCACAAGTATTACAACCCTACTGGGCTTATACGGGATTACACATTATGGGAAAAAAAAAAAAAAATGACATTATGATTATGTTATGTATTTTTATTATTATTATTTTACTTCTTTAAAGTCTCTCTCTCTGGGACACTTTCAGTAGAGAGCCTTTCAGCAGGCCTCGCTAACTATTGTTTTGGGAAAACCTTATCTTGTTATGATACACTTCCCCCCTCACAGGCCTGGAAGCTCACTAACTCTGACAGTGAGCAGAATCACTGTCCATCCACAAGGTTTACTGTACCTCTGGACCATCTGTTTCTCATTTAACCATATTACCTCCAAACATCAACAAAACAATTTTTGTCACACCCAATATTTTTGGCTGTGGCAAACGGGAGGGAATGTGTTTGGAGAATTAATATTTAGAATTAATATTTTTTCATTTAATTTTATTTCTTTCATATTTTCATTTTCTGAATTCATATTTCATTTTCTGATTTCATATTTTCATATTTCATTTTGTTTTCATTTCATCCCATTTAAATATATTTCACCTTATTGAAGTTGATTCCAATCCTCAACAGGGTTAATCTGTTTCCCCTAACAGAACAAACTGACACAACTTGTGTCCTCTTTTGGTAATGTATCTAAACATTTCAATTTAATTTCTATATATAAATACCTTATTGGATTGATTTGTCCCTGTCTTTTCCCTTGTCTTACAGATAAAGATATTTTGGGATGATAATTGAGAATGAGTTGACAGACACATACTTCACTGCATGTCTGTCCAAAGTGGAAATGTCAAAAAGGATGATTGAAAAATCCATATGTATTTCGTGAGTATGAAACTGCATCACACACGTTTTCCCGCTGTAAAGTTTTTTTCAGACCTTGACTCGGACAAAAGCCAGTAAGGAGGAATAGACAGTTGGCTTTAAGGCGGCTCCGGTTTGACACCTCACTATAAATGTCCCCAACCTGCAGGGACAATTAAGACCACTCATTACCTAAAGGTAACCTCGGAGGTGTACGAATTATGACCGCCAAACGGCTGATTTTCGGATGCTGTCTAAATACATTTTGAATGCTTTTGTCTTTAACCTAAATTATGGTAAAGAGTCAAGTTCGTCTTGTTTTGACTAAAATCGGCCCCAAATTGTAATAACCACCCGGGAGCGTGATGCTGATGTGTTTTTATCTTGCTTGACATGGATAATTTCCAATCAATCTTCGACACATTGAACCTTTGTAAAATACATATATATAATAATTAATAATTAAGACAATAAAAATCTTTTACCTCTACTTAAAAAACAAAAACAAAAACAAAGTTCAATTATGATATTCTGATTTAAATACCTTTGGAAATATACAGTTCTTTTGACTCTACTCTTCAAAAACTATCGAAATGTTTTTGACTTAAATTGTTCAATTATTATGTTCTGTTTCAAATACCTTAAAAAAAAGGTTTAACCCATGTTTTCTTCCCTTGTTGTTTATGCTGCCTTGACATTTAACACTTCAAATGCTATCTCAGGAGGGAATTGATAGTACAATATGTTATTGTTGTTTAACATGGTATAGATATCATTCTCAGTGTTAAAAGTCAATGCCATGATGTTTTGATCTGATAACTAATGCACGAGACGAGAATCTGCCCCACTCCAGGGACAGAAAGATTGACCGGCGAAATGTCAAAGTGTCCCGGACACTGGATAATGAGAAACCAAAACATTCTACATCCTTGCTTCTGAGTTCACGAGACTCAGTCACAACACCATCTCATGATCCATTGTTATGTTTAATGGTCCAATCATAATGTGACTAATGTATTTTATGCTGTACACATTCAACTATATATGTGGAATCATTATGCTTTGTACTCAGAGAAACTATGGGTGAGAAAATGCTCTATACTGTACTTGTACAGTACTTTGAACTCTGACTAAACTTCAACACAAAAACGCATATTCTCCGGTGTGGTCTCATTCATTGTGTGGAGTATTTTATTATGATTGGGGAAAACTGTTTATCCATATGGAATATGATCCAAAATTCCATCAACATGTATATCTTGATTCTTGGGGTTCTCAGAATGCCGAAAAAACATGTCTCCAATTTTTCTTTTGGGGTTTAGCTTGTGTAATTAGCATAATTAGACAATTAATTGCCCAAAACAGGAAATGGCAATAACTTTGCTTCTAGGTAACTTATAAAGGTGATCTAAGAGTCTAAGTTCATGTTTGTGAGGTCCAGAAATTAATCTGTTACCATTGTGAAGTCATACAACCTTTCCTAATTAGCATAATCAGCTTAAATTATGCAAAAACGAGGTGAAAATAAGCTAATTCAGGCAGTTTTCAAGTTTTAGTCAACTTTGAAAGCTTCTCACAGACTCTAAGATGTATGTTTACAAGTCATCAATTATCATCATCCTATAAATAAATCATGCAACAGTTTGTCTGTGTAATAATTATGTAATAATCACACCGAAACCAGAAATATCTATATTTCTTTGCTTTAAGTTAATTAATAAACATGATCTTACAGACAGTGTAAGTCTGTTTGCAAGTCTAGAAAATATTTTCTTTCCATAACTAGGATATTTAATCTTTCCTTATTAGCGTAATTTGCATATATATATATATATATATATATATATATATATATATATATATATATATATATATATATATATATATATCATCCTACAATTCTAATATTTACAGAAAGTTGTGTTAACACATTTAAATAGAAGGGTCTCCATCATCATCGTCATCATCATCAATCCCCAACAGATGTGCCTTGCTTACATTACAACACACCTATTCATCTGCCCCACACATGCACATCTCAGAGCAGTTAAAATGTTAAGATAGACAAGAACAATGTGACATGAACTGGGATTTCTTGCAGCCACATTTGATCATAATGGTGGCTGGAGCTGGGGGATCCTGTGTTGTGACTGGCACCAGTTGATCTCCCTCAGCCTCCATCCATATTCAGTTACTGGTGGTATCTGTGGGTTAGGTACGTGTTCCTGACTCCTCATACCATATCATTGCCTGGTAATGGGCATGGGCAATGGTTTGATGTACAGTAATGCTCCTTGTGTAGGTGGCAGCTTCTCGGCTTCTAATTGTTTCTTTGTGAATAACCTCCACCTGAGCTTACCAACATCCACAAGATTTGTACCGGTCATCGTACAGCTGGCAAACAAATGCTTAAATCTTTTTTTTTTCCTTTCAGATCTGAGCTTTTTTGTAGTGCCTAGAGTAGCAAATGCAGATACCACCTCCACAGGACACCGGTGTAGGGCTTGCCAACAGGTTAACTTTCCCTTGCCAACAAAATGGCCTGTCTGGTCAGCTCCATGATGGCATGGTAAGGCTGAAGTCCTTGTTTTACCCAGTGCACTACTGGCTCCAGTGAGATGATACCTTTTTTGTTCCCCACACCAGTGATGAAATAGGTGTCCTTGTACAGCTGATGGTACCGTCGGATTGCAAGACAACAGTGTCCAGGTACTCAATGTAGATCTGTGTTGCCCCTCTTCGGACAGCAGGCTGTGCAGGATTAACCTTGTGTCAGCCTCTTCCTGTGAGCTGTGGAGATGTTTGAGTGGACATCTTGCCTTGATTATGAAAACGTTGGGTTTTCCCTGGAAGTGTTGGAGGGCCAAGATTTGGTGTGGAAACCTGACAAGAATTGTTTTTCTGACACCTTCCCTATCTGGTGTCGCTTACATGTGGCCTCACTGTCTCACTATGTTCCTGTCCAGTGTGGCTATGAAGTGGTCAGCCCACTGGGAACATGTTTTGATCCATGATGGCTTTCCCATTTGCATTTGCTACTCTAGGTACTACAAAAAAGCTCAGTTCTGACACATAAAAAAAAGTTTGAAGCAATTGTTTGCCAGCTGTACGAGCCCGGTACAAATCTTGTGGATGTTGGTGAGCTCAGGTGGAGGTTAGTCACAAAGAAACAATTAGAAGCCGAGAAGCTGCCACCTACACAAGGAGCATTACGTCAAGCCATTGCCCGTGCCCATTACCAGGCAATGATATGATATGAGGAGTCAGGACCACGTACATAACCCACAGATACCACCAGAAACTGAATATGGATGGAGGCTGAGGGAGATCAACTGGTGCCAGTCACAACACGGGATCCCCCAGCTCCAGCAACCATTACCCATAATACCCAACTGATCAAATGTGGCTGCAAGAAATCCCAGTGCATGTCGCATTGTTCTTGTCTATATCAAAATTTTAACTGCTCTGAGATGTGCATGTGTGGGGCAGTTGAATAGGTGTGTTGTAATGTAAGCAAGGCACATCTGTTGGGGATTGGTGATGACGACGACAAAGATGGAGACCCTTCTATCTAAATGTGTTTACAATATTTTCTGAGAATAAACAATCTGATAATTCTGTGACCATTTCTCATATTGTTCTTTATTTTATATGAGGGATATATCCAGTGCCAAAACCGAACATGTTCGGTTTTTTAAAACGTATTACGTATGCCAAAACCGAACATGTTCGGTTTTTGAAAAAAAAAAAAAAAAAAAAAAATTGAAAAAAATTAAAAAAAAAAATTTTTTTTGGACCCCATCAAATCTAGTGAACATGATTTCAATCGCGATTTTGCATGTTCCACCCCCATACAACCCCATCTAACATACAGGGCAGCCATGTTTGTTTACATAACATGTAAAACATAATGGCGATTATCTCAAGAATGCCTGAACGGATTTCCAATCGGATTTTTTTGTTTGAAAGCTGTGAACAAACTGCACAAATCCACTCCAATGCAATCCAGGATTGCATTGGATTTTTTAGAGCTCATTCTTCTCTGTTTTTTTCCCATGCATGAGGTGTGCAAGGTTTAATCATGGCTAAGTTCACGAAAATAAGGCTTCTAAAATGCTTGGTAGCCAATAGCTGACTTCAAGCTAACTTCATCCTCTTCCTGTACATGCACAAAGGAAAGTGTTCAGGCAAGTCATGGCTGCAGGGCTTCTGCATATACCAGCATATCTCTATGGGATTTTCTATGGCACCTGGGGCGCCCTCTAGTGGTGAACGGGTGGCACTAAAAGAGTTAAGCTAATAAGGGAAGGTTAGATATCCTAGTTATGGAAAGAGAATATTTTCTAGACTTGCAAACAGACTTACACTGTCTGTAAGATCATGTTTATTAATTAACTTAAAGCAAAGAAATATAGATATTTCTGGTTTTGGTGTGATTATTACATCATTATTACACAGATACAGGGTTGCATCATTTATTTATAGGATGATGATAATTGATGATTTGTAAGCATACATCTTAAAGTCTGTGAGAAGCTTTCAATGTTGACTAAAACTAAAAGAATTAAGCAATTTCCTTATTTTCACCGCATTTTAGCATAATGTATGCTAATTATGCTAATTAGGAAGGTTTGTATGACTTCAAAATGGCAACAGATTAATTTCTGGACCTCACAAACATGGACTTAGACTCTTAGATCACCTTTATAAGTTACCTAGAAGCAAAGTTATTGCCATTTCATGTTTTGGGCAATTAATTGACTAATTATGCTAATTACACAAGCTAAACCCAAAAAGAAAAATTGGAGACATGTTTTTTTGGCATTCTGAGAACCCCAAGAATCAAGATATACATGTCTCCAAAAATTAACATTCCAAAATTACGGCCAACAGAATCTGATACATAGGCTCTCCTACTACAACATCAACTGGGGAGGCATTGGAAGTAAAGTGTCACTGCAGGGAGATCTGCAGGAACACAAAAGGCAAAAATACATCAAGCAAGGACCAAAAAAGTAGAGCAGGAGAGAGGAGTTTAGCCTTGGCCAGGAGGAGGAGATGGGCAGTGATTTGGCCACCACTGCCGACCCTGCCATCGGGAGGGTGTAGCGGTTCAGAGTCGAAACACCTGATGAACGATGGTTACGTTCTGAAGACATCAACTCTTCCTGGCCAAGGCTACATTCACCAAACGTGAATGAAGGAGAAGCATCTTTAGATGTCATTATAATCAATGATTGATTGATTATTTTATTAGCAGTTTGAAAAGTATGGCTATACAGTTAAAAAAAAGAAAGAAAGAAAGAAAGAAGCTAAAAGGGTAACACAGAAAGCCCAAGGGGCTTGTTTCCATTGTGGTCCATTGTACTCAATTCATCACTATGACATACGATACATTACATATCAGCAACAACATTAAAAGCAATAGTAGATATTTTACGTGGAAAAGTGGGGTGGGGGTGAGGGGGGGGATGCCATGCAATGGGCTCCTTCTGATGCAAATTGCCGCACATTGATACTTGTGTAAAATCAGCACTCTTGGGGCATTTTCAATGGAAATGTACTATAATATAAAAATATATATTAATTTCAGGAAATCGCATGAGGCCCCCTGGCTGTTGTGGCCCCAGGCAGTTTCCTTACCGTGCCAAGTGGTAAGTCTGCCCACTGTATCTGTTCATCCCTCCGTGCGCCCGCGTCGGTCCGTGGGGCAATCGCGTAAAACCACTACATACTGTAAATTCAGTGCAAAATGTCTTGTTCACGCCTGTGAAGGCAGTGGTGGAAAAAGTACTCACATATTTTTACTTCAGGTTTTTAAGGATTTGTTGAACTAAAGCTGTAGGAAATACTTGATATACTTACTTAATATTGTCATTGCAAAAGCATTAACTGGTTGACCAAGTCCCTTGGTCATTTTTTGCTGAATAAGAAGTAGTTCCAGTGATTTGGCCCATTTTTTAATAATAAACTAATCCACAAAACTGCCATCATTTGTATTGTTGACATATGTCTACCATAGCGCTACTTTCGTTCAACTTTGACCCCTCTGTCACATGGTACTATTTTTTGTCTAGTATCACTGCACCGCTGCAGCCGTAAAAGCCTGGCTGCGCAAGGTTTCGCTTGAGCACCTTTTTGGTACACTGCGAAAGTAGCACTATATTTTGGAAATATGTCAACAATACAAAATGGTCCCTCAAAGTTTCACAGGAATAGCCAGTCTTGTTTATTTGTTTTCTTTCTTACAAGTGTACTACATCTACACAGGGAAGTCTACCAGGAATTCACTAAGCCTTTGATGCCTTCATATTAGTGCTATCTTTTAACATGATCTCCTCAGATCAATGAATAATCACACTCTCATACTCTCTACGCCACACTCTGTTACTCCTGTATTTCTCAAATAAATTCAGAGCAGAGGCAGTGCGAGTAGAAAAACTAATTAAGCCACAATAAATTAATGGGACACAGGCTTGTAATAATTCCTTTTTTCTGTTCTCTTTCTTAGACCCCAACCAAGCCTTTGTGTGCTTTATCAAATAAATGACTCAAACCAATAAAAACAAGAGACACAGGCCAATTCAAATTGGAATCATGGTCTCTGTGGGCTATGTGTAAAATTGCTTTCACCTATTTCCAGTTGACCCGTTGGTTGGGTTATTATTGTAATTCCACAGTGAACGCATTTTCGCTTAGCTTCCCTCTACCTTTCAGATGCAAAAGCTGAGGTATCCCCAAAAGCTGCTAATCAAGTTTTAAACTGTGGGAAATTAACAAAGTGCCTGCGTGACGGTGGAATTTGTCTAAAGAGCACTTTTAAAATTGAATTTATATATTTATTTCTGATTGGTTCCCCTCTGAAACAAAAGACATACTTTAGCTGAATCCAACCAATTAATCTGGATATAATTGTAGTTTCAACTCTCTTTGCAGCCAAAATGTTCTGACTGCAATGGTTTTAAAAACATTGTTTGAAATGGACTCGGCAATGAGAGTCCTTGTTTTCTTTCCACATGATTGTTTACCTCAACAGCCCTGAATACAGGCTACATTAACATTGTGATTTAACTCTGACCTACTAAAATTGATTTTAGCAGTTGTTATTGTTAAACATTCGGAATACAGATTACCCAACCTACGTTGTAGTATATCACTCACCAAAAGCATCGATCATGAACCTTGATTTGGTGTATAACCATAGCATTGCTGACACATGTAACTAGCTGTTGATGTACAACTGCTGCCTTTTGGCCCTCTAAATAAACCAGTCTATGGGAGATTGGTTACTAAAACATTGTAATTTTGTCAAATGTTTGTGTTTTGTGTGTGCGTGAGGAGGTCTCACGCAGTTAGCACATGTGACACACTGTTACAGGACCATAATTACTCTTAATTATGCTTTTAGGTTAAGCTATCCATAATAGTCAACCGTGTGTATCACATGAAGTATCATATGTCAATATATGGTCAATATGATAGAGTTCATAATGGTCTAAAAATAAACAAATGCATTAGCTCTTGCATGGGTCTCTTCAATTGTTTCCTGATTTGATGCCCCCCCCCCCCCCCCCAACAAGACAAAAATATATAATAAATATAATAAATACATTATAATAACAATAAAGGAATAGAATGGAAAAAAGAAAGAAAGATAATTTTTATCACTAACAGTGATGACCCTCCCTCTACAGGGGCAAGAGAATCACTCCAGAAACTGTTCTCTCCAGCCGAGGAGGTCAACATCTGCAACAAGCCCATGCCATTACACCACTGGGTTGTCAGGGGCAGCCATCACAGTTTACATGTGCAATTTACTTTGCTGATGAGGCTGCTGGGTAAATCGGTCTCGGGGGATCAAATCCTTTGATAGTGTAAAAAGCCTGTTTTGGACTCTTCACTCTTCATTGGATAGTTTGTTTTTGGACAGGAAGTGCTCCCCAGTCCCTCACCCTTGCCTCCCCCCCGCCCAATCCTGGGGGATATTTCAGCACCTTGTCACAGTTATTCTTGAGGTCCCTTTAACTTCCTCGGCAGACAAGGAGCTAGTGTCTCTGGACCTCTCTGTCCAGTTTTTTTGTTTTTTGGCCAGTGAGCGTTAAAGAATGGGAAGAATCTTGTTGGCAAAGCGTTTATCGGTCGTTTATCTCCGGTGCTGCGTGGTGCGGGAACTCCGGGAAGGCGGCCAGACAAGCTGCTCGCAGGAGTTCAATTTTCTTGGCTGGGCCCATGTTTAAGTAGGTTCTCTGCCACTGGGCTCTGGCTGCTTTGGCAAATTTGGCAGCCAGAACATGACCTATGTTTCAGCTGCTGCCGTCTGGCAAGCGGCACCGCCGCCTCAAGGCCCAGACCAGCAGGTTCAGGGACAGCCTTCTCCACCACACAGCCAGGCAAACAGCCTTTAGAACAGAGGTGGGCAACTTTGGTGATGAAGAGGGCCACTATATTTTCACACTCACTCCAGAGGGCCTCATTGCATATACAGTCGAAAATAGCAAAAAAAATAGCTGATTTCCAATAATTGGAATCATGAATTATTTTAAGCAATTTTTTAATTGGAATCGTGAAAACTTTTTTTTTCATTTAATTTCAAATGAATTTATATGTTCTTATGTTAACTTTATGAACTTAAATACAAATACATTGGACGTAAAAAGACAATAACATTTTAATGCTAGTCATTAAGCTACTAATATAGACTGAAGTAATTAAAGCAGGTCATGTTCGCATGTTTGGAATTGTAACAGCTGATTCATGATGAGGAACCATCCTCAATAATATATCAGTATTCTGATATTAACCTGCGGGCGGCATTAAGTGAAGGTGGGCCCCGGGCCATCTGTTGCCCGTGTCACTCTATCTATCTATCTATCTATCGATCTATAGATCTATAGATCTATCGATCTATCTACATACACATATATATACTATAGGCTATATCCCCACCCTCAGAACACTGACCTACTGTGAGGTACTTTGCCACTTTACCCCTATACCACGTTATACACATTGGTATATGGTAAATGGTGCATTTATACAACGCCTTTATCCAAGGTACTTTACAGAGATTGTGCATTACTTTCACCCATTCACACACGCTTTCATACACCAATGGCAGAGGAAACCATGCGAGGCACTAACCTGCTCATCGGGAGCAACTAGGGGTTCAGAGTCTTGCTCAAGGACTCTTCGACACTAACTCTGGGGGAGCCGGGGATCGAACTGGGAACCCTTCATGAACCCTCTGTGTTGTACAGCCACTCTACCCTTGAGCCACTACCGCTCTAGACGGCCACTCTACCCCTGAGCCACTACCGCTCTAGACGGCCACTCTACCCCTGAGCCACTGCCGCACATTGCTCATTAGTGTATTGTTTTGTAGTTATTAAGGGTGTAACAATGTAGTAACTGCACTGAAAGTGTTTAATTTTCAACGATCTACTATATTGATATGCAAACAGCAAAATATCGTATCGTTTGGCTCTGTATCGTATCGTATTGTTTTACAGTGCAAATAATCTGTATTGAATCGTTTTGCAATGCAAATAATCGATTGTATGCATACTAAGTACTTGTGCCTTGTATTTAGCAATTTTAAGAGATTTTTTTTCCATTCCATATAGCTACTCTTGATCTATCGATAAATGTGTGTAATCTCTGTGTTCATGTCAAGGTTTGTCCATTATGTGTTAACATATAATGTCCATGTATTTGCTAGAGAATCATACGTTTACTTATTTATATCCATATCCATAATAATAAATGTTCTTTAAAAAAATGCCCTATTGACACGTTTCACACAGATTTAATATCTTTGCTAAATAGTTACTATATCGGTTTTAAATAATTGAATTGAAGCTTATCGTATCGCTATAACAACGTATCGTTACACCCCTAGTTATTGCTATTTTTTTGCTATTTCTCTTGTTGCTGTAACGTCGAGGAGCCCGCGAATCCCAAGAATTGTACTCTCCTATGCTTGTTTACCAGGATGTTACAATAAATAATATTGAATCATGAATCTGCCTGAGGGAGGGTTGATATGGAAGCATCAGCCAAAGTCAGCTTCAGCCAGAGTGCAATCCTCAATCAATGCTCTCTCATATCTCCAAGGTGCATCCATTGTTCTGGTGCTTGATTGTTCTCTCAATTGCCAGGCTGTGTGTTAACCCGGCAGCAGATGTCAAGGTGACCATCTTCCAGACGGTTTCTCAGTGGAGTCTGGAAGGAAACTTTTTTTTATGGGTCCCAGCATTACAGTCACCACCCAGTAAATCCCCCTGTGGTTATTTACACGCAATCTACTATTACGGATTTTTAGGGTGACTCGACACAATTCAGCCCAGTGCGCTATACGGATTTGGAAGGATAAGGGCACGGTAACGCTCCGCACTTTAATTCTACCTACTAGAAAGGCTTCGCGCCCTGTGGGCGCTCAGACAGGACTGCTCTATATTTGATCAACATAAGGGGTTTAGGGGCGCTCAGGCAGGACTGCTCTATATTTGATCAACATAAGGGGTTTAGGGGCGCTCAGGCAGGACTGCTCTATATTTGATCAACATAAGGGTTTAGGTTTTAATTCAGATTAAAATGTTTTCAATACCTTATTGTCAATATCTATCATGAACAAAAAGGCACACTTGGTCGGACACCAATAACTCAGGAAACAGGAACAATTGTGTAAGGTGTCCAGTGTAGTCTGGGCTGACAGTCAATACTTTTGTACTTTTACTGACGTAGCCTATATGTTGAATTGAGGACTTTTGAGTGGTGTGGGGGTGGGGGGGGGGGGGGGGGGCTGTAGGCAAATTTGCGAGGTTGTTGTATCTAGACTGATTGATTGATTGAAGAGTTTAGCACTGTTTGCAATAGAAGACGCAGTTACAATACACAACATTGGCACACACACACAGTCCCATTTGGCGAGCCACCCGTGGGTCGAGACCCACACAGTACTTGGGAAACAATGCTTAAAACATCATACTCACGCAGCTTTATAGACGCTGTCTGTGTCTGTGCTCTCTCTATCTCCGAGGCATGAAGGCACACTCACTCATTCACTCACTCACACACGCGACGCAAGCGAAAAGCGGTTGTCCGTGGTGTAACCTACTTATTATAACTCTATGGGTGTTATCCGTGCCGTGTGGCAAGCGACGTCGCAAATGCATCATCCCAATGAGCAAACCTCCTTTGTTACAGAGGTTGAGTAGGTATCGGCGTTATGTCGCTGTACTGTCTGGTATATAGGTGAAGTGAATGAATAGGCTATCAGCCTCTCACCAAATCCGTCATGTGTGCGCACTATAGCCCATGCAGGGACTCATGGGTTACGCGAGGCTACAGCAAGAGTGGACACTGTCTATTGACAAACTATTGGTCCCGTTTGAGCTACTCTGTTCTGTTGTGCTGGTCTCACTCTGCTCATTGATACTTTTACTTCAGTCTAAAATGTCCACCACTGATTTCACACGTTACGTGTTCACTTTCAACATCAAGGCAAATGAAATGGCAGCTTTTAATCTATGCATAAGGATAACACTTGTCGAGTTACGTTCTAGACTCGCATAGAAACACGACACGGTAACACTTCCCAACTTCAGGTCTCAAGTAAAAGTACAAAAGTATCGCTACCAACGTACCATGCTTGTTATTAACGGACTACACAAACACACGTGTGTCTCGTCAAACATCGCTGTTTTTAGGTGATTCACACATCCAGCATAGAGGTTAATGTTGTACTTGGATCCATTCCACGCGCAATGTAAGTAGTGGGAGAGGGGTAGCCTATATTCCAGCTCACTGTCTCCCTCCCTCCCTCTCCCTCTCCCTCTCTCTCGGAGGAAGGGGGGGGGGCAGTCTCGCTGCGTCGCTGCTTGAGGCTTGAAGCAAACTGTAACCTGATACTTTCGTGACGAAAATTGCGTCGGAGAACTTCCGGGAAAGATATGCTCAGTAAATTTACACATTACTTTTGTACAAAGTGTACATCGTGCAAATACCATAGCTTCAGGAAAAGCAGCTAGGAACATTCGGGTAAAAATGCGCGATTTTTGTGCAAAAGGTGGAGTCTTTAGAAGCAGTGTAAATGTGATTATATCGCGGAATTGCCTAAAAATAATCGAAAAATAATCGCTGTGAATTAGTAGTAGGGATGAGGGCGGATTCTGCCAATGCATTTCAAAGGGAATGGAACAGTTTGCTGCCATTTATGGATTTCAGGGAAATAAAATCCATTCCCATTGAAATGCATTGGCAGAATCCGCCCTCATAGGTAGAATAAAAGTGTGGTGTGACCTTGCCCTCAAGGATACAAAGTTACTAGGAGTGGCTTTACTGCGAATGAATGAAACTGACAAGAGTTTTTATATATACAGTATATATATATATATATATATATATATATATATATATATATACCTACTGTATGGTAGGCTAAATGTTTTAGCTTTAGCCCTGCATGTTTAAAACGTTTTTATTTTCGTATTAATACTTATTAATACTCTTTATTTCCTGTTCATTCGGTTTGAGCGCTGCACAACAACTCGCAGGTGCCTAAGTATTATAATGGCCAGGAAAACACTGCACACTATCAATATTTCAGTCAGAACCAGTGTCTGTTTTACTGCGGCTACCAGTGTTTTGCCACCAGTGGACAGTCAATACAGCATACAACCTTATGCCACAGCTCTGCCGACAATCTGAGTAAATGGAAATGCAAACAGCTGAGGTCAGCTATACCATGCTTACCATTTACTGTACAGTCTAGATGTTGGTACTTTTTAAATAATCACTACTAGGATAGAAGTTTGTTTTAAAAGAAGCCGGTCACTATAAACCCCAACTAGATCTTTCTAGGACTTGTTTTTGGAGAACTTCTAACTTCTCTGCGATGTATGTATGTATTTGTGATATTTATGCATGTTATACTATTCCTTCTTCCACCCTTAGTGTAACAGTTGGGGATTAGGCTATGCCAACAGTATTGTCTGACTTTGACAGCCTCACGGAGCCTGTGAAACTACTTGAATGCACTTGTAAGACCTGCACAATGTTTGGCATGGCTTGAATACTGTGGAATACTGGCTTGCTCTCCTTAGGTTAGTTTTCCAAAGTACTTAAAGTTATACCATGTAACTTTTTTTATAAAACAAATCTTAAAATTGTCCTAACTGTTAAATCGCTAAAGTTTTAGAACACCCACTCTGTTATTTTCAGCTTCTGAAGCCTTCTCTAATATATGTTTTCTATGAGTTGTGAGGGGGGTAGAATTTCCCGGCAAAATGATGTCATCTCCCACATGATACACTACCGGCCAATCACAGCGCAGATCATACACCACCGGCCAATCACAGCGAGTCTTGCTGTCTCTAAAGGAAGTAGCTTCCCTCAGCAACTGTGTTTACATTGATGAAGGAATCTTGCTTGCTACTCCCTCAATCCTGGTCTAAAAATGACGGGAGACTGCTCTACGGATGCGTATCGGCGAGGCGGAGGTGCTCGTGACGGCCGCGGTGGTCCGCGGACCCCCGTTCCGGTGGTCCGCGGCGACTCCGGCCGAAAAAAGCAATACCGCTACTGACCACTAGTTGAGCAGCTTCCACAGTAGGCCTACAGCTTTAAATCATCTGCATGTAAAATAATCTACCGTATATGTATATTTATTGCATTAGATTTCTTCTTGCTTACCATCATTGTCGTTTCCTTCATAATTAATGTCCTTATTAATCATTTCAATTATAAGGGTCACTCCGGTTAATGCACTGACTAAATGCACTAATTGTGGACCTCTGTTTGTGTTTAAATGTGTGTGCACTCTTGCCTAAATTTATAGTCACAAAATCGAAGCTGTCAAGCTCCACAGTGCAAATGAATGGCAAACTGAGGTGCGAATCGGATAGTAAACAATGTTTTAAACCACAAGCTGGTTCCTTGAAAGATGAGGATAAATGATCAGCACTGCTATCACATTGTTATCTATCTCGTGAGATGCTTGCCAAAATGCAGGTAATGAATCTACAAGAGATCGATAGTCATTCACTGAAAGTGAAGGTATTTCTGCAAGCTTGTTGTTAAACCAAGTGGGTCTTAGCACATCAATTCCACTCTGGCAAGGCCTTGCATCACACAGAACCTGATCATTTTTAATCATTACACTATCCAAATAGCATTGAAATAACACCTAACACAAATCATCTGGATTTCCAATTTTGCCCACCTCATGTTTGTGCATGCTAGATGGGTCTGTGTGTCTGGCGTATAATTCTATTATTTTGTATTCCAATTCCAAGCCGATGTGATGTGCAACTCAAATAGGAAGAGCGCTTTCCCCCTGCACGCATCCTCAATCTCTCTCATTTTCATTTCACCTTGAGCACAATATTTTTTTACTTGACCATCAGTGATGGAAGAAGTTCTCACATCTTTTACTAAGTAAAAGTATCAATACCCTATAGTAGAAAAAGTCTGTTACAAGTACAAGTTCGGTATTGAAAATCTACTTGAGTAAAAGTACAAAAGTATCGGCATCAAAATATATTGATATGGATCTCCCTGGGCTGGGTCTGAAATAAAGATTGATTGATGCGAAAAAGTACGCATTGTGAACAATGTCCCATTTCACAAGTTCAGAATACTTAAAATTTGTTTAAATAGCCGATATACAAGGTTCAGACCAAATGTCTGAACCTGCCGTTCCTCTCGTACTGAGCAGGATTACTATTGCAGCAACAACACATCATGCGACAATCACTGCTTCACAATGTTTGTTAGAGCCGACACTGAAGAGTCAACACTTTACTTTGCCTTCGTCCTACTTTTCTGTGCAAGAAAGATTTTTGTTAGAATTGTCTGCTTAATTGTGTATTTAGTTAAATTATTTCTTTGCAACACTGGTGCGATTGTTTTTACAATGAAAAGCTCATTACAAATTCATGAAATGTATTATTATTAGTATTATTATCATCACTCTGAGTCTGATTGGCTTGGATTGATCTAAGTTTGAGGACCAGGGATCATAGATAAAAAGACAATGATGACATTCGAACATAAGCTGTGAAGACAGCCATGACAGACAATAACAATTAAAATCACAATTGATTCATTCACAAAATACAATATGTCTTGGTGACACTGCACTACGA
>NC_137810.1:36798490-36823490 GCF_963921795.1 Nannobrachium achirus
ACTACTCTGTGTACTAGATTCAGAGGGACAAACTTGGCTGTGTTTTATGTCTTCGGTGTAAATTACGTTTTTCCTTTTTTCCCCACCCTGTTTGGTGCTTTGTGTGTCAAAAGTGTATTGAATGATCAAAATATATGGGACCGGTGAAGATACTAGCTACTCTATTTGTATCTTATTGGAACTGTGTCAATTGTTACCTTGCAAAGGGGAGTAGCACTTTGCATTAGCTCAACTACCTCAATTAGGCTTATGCTGAAATCCGTCACTTATAATCATATAAATAACAAAATCAAAATTGCTCCCACTGTGAATTATATTGTAAGGTAGCAGTGTAAAGTGGATTTGTGCTCATGCACCCTTGCGTCCTCATCCTCTCGCATATCAAACTAGGTCATAGTGTTGAATATTCATGCTCCTCCATGACAACTCCCCGCTATTCCATGTCAAGACCTATGTTAATTCAGAGATTTGCAACTGAGTTAGAGCCTTCCCCAAGCCCTGATGCCTGATTTAAAATGCCAATTGTAGAAGATCTACAAGCTCACGAGGCGTTGTGCTGCGACTCACTTTGAGTTTGTATATCTGTTATTTACGGCTCAACACCCGCACGCAACTAAGTATAACTCTACAACTAATATGACCAACTCTGAAAGCCAGTGCACATGTTACAAACGAGAGCCTGTATGAGGGAATACCAAAGGTAAGCGAGAAAATTGCCACCAGAAGAATGAGACTAGCAGGACACTGCCAAAGACACCAGGAGCTTCCAGCCAGCAAATTGGTACTGTGGGAGCCAACACACGGGCACCGGCCGCGAGGACGTCCCACAAAAACATACGTGGACATACTCAAGGAAGACGTAGGGACACAGAACACCAATGAGCTGGCCAGATGTATGGAGAACCGAGATGACTGGAAACAACGATGGAGGGCTCGTCTGAGGACGACCTAGATAGATAGATAGATGAAAGCCATGATTGACAACTCAAAGTGAAGATCTTGCACCGTACAACTTTTGCAAAGTTTGTGGCTTTAAGAGCTTGCGGTTGAGCACGTTGGCGTATTATTCATTCCGTTATTGGACATATGGCTGGTATTTGGAAGGGTCAATCGTGCTGCAGCTGTGATAGCTAGAGATGCTATTGATTGGAAACCGGATAGCCAGGTGGCCAGTGGGGACCTCCAAGAGATGGCTGTTGTTTTCCTGATGGATTGATCGTGCCCCAATTGTAAGGTGTCACTGGAAAGATGACAGTTGAAACGTGAAAAAAAAGTTGCAGGTGGTCAGTTGGTCAGTTGCACACAGAACTCATCATCATTACAATCCAAATTTCAGTCATTTCTGATCATGTCGTCGACACCAGCCAGATCTATTATTTGGTGGCGCGCCAACGAATGTGTGCATACAAATGCACACACCCACACACTTGACACACGCACGCCCAGCCGCTGTTCCCATTAGCTCCGTCACAACTTTCCCAACAGCATTTCATTGGTTCTCGTCCCTATCTCTTTCACCTGCTGATTGCCACAAACCCCAGGTCTCTCCCTCCAGGTCTATAAAGCACTAACGAACTGCCAATCAAAAATCCTTCCTTCACCGCATTTCCACCCATCGGCTGATGACCTCTCATTAGCAAGTAAGTGGGTCGTAGGATACACTAGTTATCAGTTCTCGGGAGTGAGGAAACTGAGACAGTGGAGACTTCATCTTGAGGAATGAAACAGGCCCCCTGGTAATCATTTACTACTTTGCTGCCAAGGGCGGCATCATTAATTGGAAATGGTGTGGAATACTTGGCATGCGCCCACCCCTACATGTTGACTGAGAGTTGGAGCCTGTTCACAGCCAAACTGCGGGTGTGTTTAACTCAAAGAATGGAAGTGAGGAAAGCAAATGCAATGGGAGTGTGCCACAATGGCGTCAGGTGTTGAGAAGAAATACAAATAATAATAAAAGAAAAACAGTTAGGTGATTCCTTCCACATATATCTAGTCGGCTGTCACTATTTCCTCCCCTTATTCTTGCTGGATTTCTGCTCCCTCTTTCCCATTTTCCCCCCCTTAACTGTCCCCCAGAATTACACGTGCGGCGTCGATGCATCTTGAAGATGATTATCCACTGAGATTGCACTTCCCTAGCAGAACATGCCCAGGGGAGCGTCATCACCCCTGCTGTAATAGATGAGAACAAAAGGACGGGAGAGTGGAGAGGAAAGCAGAAGGAATTCCACTGAGCTACAACAAAGCGTGCAGAGTCAATTCCGCCAGCCAGCCCGCCCCCCCAACTATCCCCACCACCCCTGCCGCCAAACCGCCGTACACTCGCCCCCCATCCCTATACCCCGATTGCGGCAGCCCAGCAACCTGCTTGCCAAGGAGATGTCTCCATCATGGTCTCACCCTGGGACGGAGCTACACCAGGGCGTATTGATCATACCATACAGCTGTCGTTAGTTCACACAACTCTGGAGCTTAATGAGGAGTTTTACTCCTCTTGCTCTGTTCTTTTGTAACCCCATCTCAATTCAAGCTGCCCCCCCCACACCCCCTCTCTCTCTCTCCCTCGCTCACACACACACACACACACACACACACACACACACACACACACACACACACACACACACACACACACACACACACACACACACACACACACACACACACACACACACACACACACACACACAGATCATTAGGGAGGTGTTTTTACAGATCATTGTGAGGACAACAAAAATAACCTTGATGAATTTCACAAACCAATTAATATTCACTTATTGCTCTCTCTCGCCCTCTCCTAAACATGTGACACTGAACCTGGAGTGATTTATAACAACTGGCATACTAAGGTGCTAACTATACGACCACATGATAACCATTTCATTAACTTAACCCATTAAGACCTGAGACCGACTCTACAAATGCCTTCTAAATCAGTAGTTGTCACACTTTCTTTTTACGTAAAAAATAAAATAGCAGATACATTATATAAGCTTGCAGTGCGGCAGGAAATGAATTTGAGTCTGTGCGTCTGCTATTTTTGAATAGCTAAGGCAAAATAAAAGGTTTTACATCACTTATAGCCTTTTTCGCTACACGAGTAAGTATGTATAAACTAGGGCTCGACTTGTTAAAAAATGTTTTTTTCCCCCCGACATAATAACAATAACAATATTCTGCTACAGAAATCAAACAACGAGTGCGAGTACAACAATTTGCAATTTAACTCACTACATCTATACTACACATTTTTACAACATGTTTATCATACCATACAGCTGTCGTTAGTTCACACAACTCTGGAGCTTAATGAGGAGTTTTACTCCTCTTGCTCTGTTCTTTTGTAACCCCATCTCAATTCAAGCTGCCCCCCCCACACCCCCTCTCTCTCTCTCCCTCGCTCACACACACACACACACACACACACACACACACACACACACACTCTTCACTTACACACACACTCCTTCCCCCCACCAACATTTAAGATTTATCTCTCAAATGAGAACCTGTAGTAAACAGGCTAATCTGTTTGCCAGCACTCACGGCCGTAGCTGAATAAAACATTTGACAATGCTTAAGCTCCCTGAATCTTCCTATCTCTTTCCGGTGTAAAGGCAACTCCCTCCCTCTCTCTCTCTCTCTCTCTCTCTCTCTCTCTCTCCCTCTCTCTGTCTCTCTCTCTCTCTCTCTCTCTCTCTCTCTCTCTCTCTCTCTCTCTGTCTCTCTCTGTCTCTCTCTGTTGCCTCCCCCCCTGGGCTCTTTCATTGTTAATCCCCACCGATCGTATTCTTCCAGGCGTCTTGCCGAGCTACAGGGGTGTGGCCGGAGTTTTGTCTCGCCTGACCGAGAGTTCATTATGTGATTGGCGAGCGGCTAACGCAATAACACTATCATCACGTGCTGCCGACTGGGGCCAGTGCTCCCACTCCATCCTCACTCGTCTCTTCATCTCAGCTCTCCTCTCCCCTCTTTCATCCTCACTCCTTCATAACTATTCTCTCCTGTCGATCCTCTCCTCTCCTCACCCCTCGTGCCTTTCTTCCAGGGACGTGCAGAGAATGGTAGAGAGGCAGGGACTGAAATTCCTTAAAGGGCCTTTTGGTTAAAATATCGAAAACAGCAGACCTCCAAGCTCACAATGCGCCGCAGCGTATCACGTTGTGAGCTTGGAGGTCGGCTATTTTCTGTGCTTGATACCACACTGAACTAAGCATAATCAAGTCAATACTGGAGATGTGGCGTAATGGCATGGATTTCTACACAGAGAGGGAAATATTCTTTCAGCATAAGATGCTGCATTCAAGTTCAGGAGAGTTTGAACAAGCCAATTCTCTTGAATGCGGCCTCTAGGTATGGCATGGAAAGAGGGCATTTGCATTTCTTTCACCATAGTAAAAACAGCATCCATGGTCTGGAGAGAGCACTTTTTTTACAGACAGGTAAAAGGGCAGGGGCTCAAGCCCCCTTTGATGTCTATGTGTGCACGTGCCTGCCTCTCTTCTCCTTTTTTCATCTCCTCCTTCCTTCCCTCTCTCTCTCTCTCTCTCTCTCTCTCTCTCTCTCTCTCTCTCTCTCTCTCTCTCTCTCTCTCTCTCTCTCTCTCTCTCTCTCAATGGCAGCCCAACACCTCTACAGCGGTGACAGGTTCCCTCCAAGGTATTTAACCACTTGTCTTGCAAAGCCCCTTTTAATTGAAATAAGCCAGTGGCTGATAAGCTTCTAGAAGAACCTTATCAGAGAGGAGATATAGTGGTTAGGGTCCTCCATGCTGCAAGGTTCTGTTGTGTCTTGTTCATCTCATCATCACCCCTCTCTTTCTCTCTCTCTCTCTCTCTCTCTCTCTCTCTCTCTCTCTCTCTCTCTCTCTCTCTCTTGCTCACACACTCTCTCTCTCACACACACACACACACACACACACACACACACACACACACACACACACACACACATAGGCGATTTTAAGGGGTGTCCTAGGGTGCACGTGCACCCCCTGGCCGCCAGGCGGCCATTTTTTTTTTTTTTTTTTTTTTTTGTAATGTAACTTTATTTTATAATTATTAACTCATACAGTGCCAGGCGACTTTTAGAGCAACTTTCTCACTATGGAGTTCCCTGCCAAGCGACTTTGGGCGACTTTTACTTGATTTTTTTTTTTTTTTTTTTTTTTTGGACCCAATTAACTCAGTTACTGCCAATTAAATATGCCTTCTTTGGGTTCTCCCTGCCAGCCCTCTCCATAGACTTCCATGTAATTTATAGTGCACAGATCATGCACGCCCATGCACAGATCATGCACCATGTTTGTGCAGGCTGTTCACAGCGTTCAAACAAAAAAAACAGATTGGAAATCCGTTCAGGCATTCTTGAGATAATAGCCATTATGTTTTACATGTTATGTAAGCAAAGATGGCTATCCTGTATGAAAGATGGGGTTGTATGGGGGTGGAACATGCAAAATCGCGATTAAAATCATGTTTACTAGATTTAATGGGGTCCAAACATTTTTTTTTTTTTTTAAAATTTTTTGAAAAAAAAATTTCTTTTTTGTTTTTTTTCTAAGTAAAAGTCGATTTAAGTCGTCTGGCAGGGAAGTCCATAGTGAGAAAGTTGATCTAAAAGTCGTTTGGCACTGTATGAGTTAAATCTAGTAAACATGATTTCAATCGCGATTTTGCATGTTCCACCCCCCATACAACCCCATCTTTCAAACATGGCAGCCATTTTTGTTTACATCTGAAGAAAACATTATGGCTGATAAATCATTAATGCCTGAACGGATTTCCAATCTTTTTTTTTTGTTTGAAAGCTGTGAACAGCCTGCACAAACATGGTGCATGATCTGTGCATGGGCGTGCATGATCTGTGCACTATAAATTACATGGGAGTCTATGGAGGCTTCTGGCACTAGTGCCACTCGAGGGGCATTTTAAATTGGCAGTAAGTGAGTTAAATAAAACAGTGATCGTGATTTGTAAAATGTGTGCAAAAAGAGAGGTGGAGGGGCAAGTATAGTAGTTCACTCGACACTGACAGTAATGCTAATGAACGTGAACCAGAGGAGGTGGACGGAGCTTGCAGCAGCAGTGATCCAGCCACCGACATCACTGTGGAAGGCTCGCCGTTGCCGGAGACCGAGGCCCCGGTTCCTCCACAGCAAGCAAGGCCCACTCCAGACTCAACTGTTGTTACCCCAGGCCCAGACCCAGAGGAGCCAAATGAAGCCAACTTTGTTCATGAAAGAGACCCTTGCCATGGCCCGGATAAAGCCAAGCAGTTTTTGGCTTTGGGTCCATATCAGCCAGAAGATGTAGAATGTCCATTAAAGGCCGCTGGCGAAAAACAACGCAAATTCAGAAAGGAGTGGTTTAAAGATTTTGCCTGGCTGGAGTATAGCGTGCGCCATGACCGGGCGTTCTGCTTTCCATGTCGGGCCTTTGGTTCTGAGAACGCCGAGCAAGCTTTCAGGAGGACAGGTACATAAAGACACATCTCTGTTTACACAATGCTGTTGTACTCCCTCCAAGTGCATTCTATTATGTTCCCTTTTTTCAACTGTTTCGTTATATTGAAGAGAATGTGCGCAAAAAAAAGAAATGGAGGACACGACACTGTTTGAAAAGAAACTTGCTTTTTTTCAAGAGAAGGGAATGCATAATTCTGATTCATTTGGTACATTAAAACACGTCTACACACTGTACCTCACCATACCAGTTACGAGTGCTTCAGCTGAGCGCAGTTTCTCTACTTTGAGACAACTAAAAACGTATTTACGGACAACCATGACTGATAAAAGAGTGTCAGATATAGGCATTTTACAGATTGAGAAAATACACGAAATTAAAGTGCAGAAAATAATTGAAAGGTTTGCAAGTGCAAAACCCGGAGGCTGCAGTTCATTGTGTAATAAGGATGTGTCTACTATTTGTTTTTGTGAAATGCTTATTTGACACTGTAAATGACTGCTTGATTGCTTGATGAATGATGATTAACTTGATGTTTGGCTTTATATGTCCTGGCTGTGCTGCCTCTGTCTGCAAAATAAGTAAATAAATCCTATAGATAGACATATGGTGTCTAGAAAAAGAAGCACCTGTTTTACACTTTTTTTTGTTTATATTGTGTTACATTTGGGTACAAAATTAACTGCAGAAATCCGCTAAAACAACATTACAAAACCGCTAATATCCGCAATTTTTTTCGCGTGCGCGCGAAAGCATGCGCGCGAAAGCAAGCATGCGCGCGCGTGCATGAGGTAATAGAGGTCGTGCACCCCCTGCTGGAAGAGGCTAGAATCGCCTATGCACACACACACACACACACGAGCGCGCGTCGCACACACAAACACATTCCATGTCCCCCAACTCCCCCCTCACTCCTTCCTTCTCTCTATCTTTTCACACTGAGAATATCTATTTCTGTCTTCTTCTATCTGTTTCTTACTTAGTCTCCTTCTTTCAGCCTCTCTTTGCATCACTCTCTCTCTCTCTCCCTCTCCCTCTCTCTCTCTCTCTCTCTCTCTCTCTCTCTCTCTCTCTCTCTCTCTCGCTGCGTCTCTCTTCCAGCTATTACCCGTGTTTTGGAAAAGTTGACCAGTCAAACAGCATCGTGTCCTATGTGTCTGCCAATGTAGGTGTTGTGGCTGTTGTTGTGGCCTCCCAGTGCGCGGTACACTACGTGAACCAGTAAGCCGTTTTTTATCTGTCATACGCAGGGCCTCGGCACACCGGTGTGAGACACCTCCCCCGTCGCGAGCTGTCAGGAGCCACCGGTTAACAAGGCTAACGCTGCAGCTCCATCCAGCGTTGCTAGCCGTGTGCATTTTCCTAATCAAATACATTCACAGGTATTTGTCCCTCCCTCAGGCGCTATAGCCTTCCTGTAGCAGACAAACTGCTAATTCATCATTCAGCTCATCGCAGTCACACGCTGTTGCAAATGTGCGTAATTGGGTCAGGCAAAATTCTGTTATTTAAATTCCGGTGCAGCGGCATCTGACAGAATACCAACGCCACCACTGCCACCCGCACTTATATGGCCTGTATGATGGTAATACATAGGTCTGATATTGTGTATACCACCTGAACCAGGGATGTGCAGAGAATGTTAGAGAGGCAGGGGCTGAAATTTCTAAAAGGGTCTTTTGGTAGAAATATCGGAAATAGAGGACCTCCAAAGCTCACAAAGCTCCAAAGCTCTTTCACCAGTAAAAGTAAAAACTGCATTCATGGTCTGGAGAGGACACTTTTTACAGACGGATAAAAAGGCAAGGGGCTCAAGCCCCCTTTGATGTCTATGTGTGCACGTTCCTGACCTGAACATATGAGTGATGTTGACATCATTGGGAGTCGTCCAGTCCAACAATCAAGAAAAACCCGGTTAGATACTGAGTAGGTATTTTCCTTTGTCCCCTAGGACCCTTACTGAGATGGTTTCTTCTCAATGATCCTCTCAGATTGGGTACTCTGAAGCATGCAAACCCCTTTTGTATAACACTGAAAGAGGAATGATGTTATCAAGGCGAGGGCTTATACAGCGCAGTGGTTTCGCCAATAGAATTGCACATTAGCTCAGTTCAATATCCCCTTTACACTTGCAGCTCATCGTGCTGCACTCTTGCATGCAGGCTCCAACCCAGTGGGCTAAATTCAATATGAAAACTCAATCAGCGTAAAGCATTGTAAACAGCTGCAAACATGTCATTATTATTCCAAGGATGACATGGATACATACATTACAGGCAAGGCCCTGCGACTGCACACAGCCCAAAGAATTATTGCTCATTAAACAAAGCATATTGTACATACCTGCAAATGTTTTTCCTGGCTAGATAATCAACTATTGCTATAAGAATGGCTGAAAACTACATTTCGGGTCATGACACAAATGTGTGACACAGTGATCACCTGTAATAAAGAAGCAGTTTTGTCAAATCAATCTGACACCAGCTTTATGCCTGAATTATTCATGTGTGGCTATTAGGCCCTGTTTCATTTACATATATTAATTGTAATGACTGCATGCCCCTATGATAATATTTGTGCTTAAAGTTGTCAAGTGAGTATAATGGCCAGCTTTGCTTTTTATCTATCTGTATGCTAGATGTTCAAATGTTCCGCCCCAGGATAATGGATTTTGATTATCGCGATAATATCGTAAATCGCGATTTCTTTGGTCACAATAATCCTGATATGACATTTTCATATCGTTCCATCCCTAAAGGCGCATACCGCATTGCCACATGCATAGGCATTGATGCCTGACGGCGTCGCCGGTTCGATTACAGATCCAGACGACCTTTGCCGCATGTCACTCCCCGTCTCTCCCCCCATTTCCTGTCAGTCTACTGTCCTATCCAATAAAGGCATAAAAGCCCCAAAGACCAATACTGCATCAAAAGTGACCAACACATTGGCCAAATTGTATAAGGTTTGCGATGTGTTGTAGATCTGCAATATTTATCTGTGGAATGAGTCAAACTAAATGTAACGCATCAACTCCTACTTTCCAAGTGCTTATCAGGGTGGGGGGTCCCCAGTTCACATATGGTTATTTTGGTGGTCACGGCCTGAAAAGGTTGAGAACTACTGGATTAGATAAAGAACACAATTAGTTGTGTTCATGGGTGGAAAACTGGCAGGGGAGGTGATCTCTGCTGCCCTACAAACTCCTACAGGTTGGTCGGCTGCCTGTTCAGCAGGGAGCAACTGGGAGCAACTGGGAGCGAAAGCGATACATGCGTTACGCCTTCCTGGTAAAACTCCTCACTGTCAGGCTGATCAGATTTCCTCTTTTCTTCTCAAGTTCCTGTTTCTAAAAGTCAGGCCTTGACCTTGACAGTGACCTTGAGCTTTGATCATTTCAACCAAAACGTGAATTTCTCAGGGGCAGACTGAAAGTCAGCCCAACCATTCTCCAGCCACCTTGCCGACAAACAAACAAACAAACAAACAAACAGATGTACACCATGTACCACACACATTGCTGCGGGCAAGATAAGAAAAATAAATAGCAAAGGAAAGGTATTGTAGCATTTCCTCACACATAACAAGACATTCCAATGAAAATATTAGCCACTATCTGACATCTATATCCAAAGGTATCAAGGCAGAACACTCAAAAATGCAGGAATTGCGGCTGTAAAAGCAAATGCCCGGAGAGACAAGAACTAGAAAGTGAGTCTGAAGGAAGGTAGGGGAATAGCGAGAGAGCGAGAGAGAGAGAGAGAGAGAGAGAGGGTCTGCAGCTGGAGGGGGGAACGTGGAAATGGTCCGGAGGGCAAAGTGGCCTGACCAGCGAAACGCACCATGTGGAGGTAAAAAACAAAAAAGGGCCCTGCTGGAGATACCTGAGCCTGGACTCTGTCTGAAACAAGAGTGGCTCGTTGACAAGCCATCACTCAGAGGCTCCAGAAGGCCCTTTCAGCAGACCCTCCCCTCTCTCCCGCCTTCTGAAACCCGCCCAGCCCCTCCACCGCCACCCTCCCTCCCTCCCTCCCGACAACACACTCTGGAAAGTCTGCAAGCGGGGGTAAGCACACTGTATGTCAGCACTGCCATTAGGGTAATTGCTGATTACATACACAATCGTCTTTCGCCCAAGTCCGCCAGCCGCGCTTCACTCCGCGGGCCGGGGTCTCCTTGCGTTCACTAGGAACTCTCCTGGCTGAGGTTTGTTCGAGCTGTTGAGTGGATAGCGTAGAGTAAAGGCGTCAGTTTTCCTCTAATTTGTTATTTCTTCGACCAAAAGAAAGAAAAAAAGCGGAAGCTAGGGGGAAACAAATGATTTGTAGCGCTTTCATTCCACAACGCTGTGAATCATTTTTAAATATCTATCTATATCAGCCAGTATTTCTAAAACACACATTGTTCAATGCTCAAAGAATGATACTGAACTATTGTAACTGTGAGTAAAGAACATTAGATGACAGCAAGGCCTGTATTTTATTTTCATTTTAGTGTATCTTTTAAGCATATCATATTTTGTAACACAGCCCTGCATTTGAACCAGACAAGGCAGAAAGAAGCTGTAGCGTTTTCTCTCTCTTTGTTGTGTTATATTTATTCTCTTCCCCTCTCCTGTGGATTGAAGGAGTTGTACAAGACGTGACTGGTCAAACGACACAGGCAGGGATGAAGACTCACAGCAAATGCTTTTCGTTTTGAGGCTTGCTGATGGATAAGTGGACAATGTGTCACGGACAGGTAGCTGTGAAAAATCGCCCTTGTTATGCCTGTGGACAGTCAAGGTATCTGTGGAATTCGTTGTGATTGAAACTGCACTCAGGCTCCCCACCATTTTGAGGGCAGAAAAAAAAGCCCTGCTTTTTTATTTATTTTTTAAAAACATCCTCACCACATTAGCAGTGGTGTAAAGTAACTACTGTAAGTACATTTACTTTAAGTATTGTACTTATAAGTACAATTTTGAGGTATTTTGTACTTTACTTGTAGTGTTTCCAATTTCCAATATTTTTACTTCTACTCCACTACATCTAGGATGCAAATAATGTACTTTTACTCCACTACATTTATTTGAAAACTTTAGTTACTAGTTACTTTGTAGATAAAAGATTTTTTTTTACCTTTGGACACTTTAAATGGGACATTGCCATAATGAGTACTATTACTTTAAGTACATTTTGATGCCAATACTTTTGTACTTTTACTCAAGTAGGCTACTCTTAGAATTCCAGTTCCACTTTTACTTGTAACGGAGTACTTACGCTGCAGTATTGATACGTTTACTTATCAAGTATACCCTTCGTGGGTGGGGAGCTGTAACCTACTGCAAAAACGTGTGTTTGTTGTCATTTGCATGGTACATGGGCACTGCAAGCACACAAACTGTCAGAGGACGAGGACAAGCAAACAACTCATAAATCATTCAAAGTTACGCAGCCCTCTTTTTTGTTTGAATCCAACATATATGAGCTATATCTTAATTTGACCAACTTGTTTTCCTCCAGCGCTCTCTGAAAACATGCTAGCCGCAGGCCCTGGCGTTGACGAGGCTCTAAGTGAGGTAATGGTTCACAATGAAAACATCGCATTAATCCCAAAGAGCTGCAGCTGCCTGCACTCTTTTGCAAAACATTTGCTCTAATCAGCTCATTCCAAGTCACACAGTTGCACACACTGATGAATATTTAAATTTGTATTGGGGGGAACGAAAATCAGATCTTCGTATTAAAAATGCATGATTTCATAACAGTCCCGATTATGCCGATATTAACCCGTTCAAACAAAAGGCTCACCTTTAGCAATTACACATATCTGGATGTTATCCAGAGGGAAGGAGGCCCTGATCAGCCTTTCTATATTCAATCTCCATTCCCCTTATCTTCTTGATTTCAGGTGATCAGAGAGCGTTTCTCTGAAATGGTATATCATTGCTGTTTGTGAACATCAGTTGAGTGGAAAATTAGACCAGGCTTGTGCCCTTTATGCTGATCTGAGTAGTAGAAGCAACAACAAAAAGGTGGTGGATTTCATGCAGGTACTAAAGAAAGCATTGGTGCCGGCAGAGACGATTGGTCCCCCATCAGTGCCAGGTGATGAGTCTATGTGTCCTCGCTCCCAAGACAGACCAGGGGCCATGACCTCCCATTCGCCTGTATGCACCCTCCTTTCAGTTCACTTTCATAAGCACCAGTAATGACTTGCGCCACAATGAATGGGAGAAGCACTTGTTGTGCAGAAGTAGTGTCTTTTTCTCTGCAACAGCAATTGGTCTTGCACTCGGGAAGAGCGGCAAGGAGAGATATGGCCATTACCGAGGTCACAAGGAATGCAGGAGGACAATCATCCTCCTCCTTATACACACATTGTTCATGCAACTGTCACAAAACCAGATTGACACATGCTTGAATAGATAAATAGATAGCATATCGTCGTTGTCGGGTGAAAACCTTGTATGTCCAAAACCGTTCGTTTTGCATTTATCATTTTTAAAAATGATTTAAACTAGTGAAAACAGCCGATCTACAAGCACGGTGCGAGGCGTTGTGAGCTTGTAGAACTGCTGTTTTCACTACTTTTGTGCGACGGCTTGTACGATGAAGCAGGGCTTTACTTTGTGAAAGAACGTACACATTTGAAACTTGGAGATACGAGGTTTCCGCCCGACAACGACGATATATGTGCACGCACACCTACACACACACACACACACACACACACACACACACACACACACACACACACACACACACACACACACACAGTGCATATAGACACGCATCCTGGCTGGCATGGTGGCTGATGGACTGATGGCTCTTGCACTTGGTAATATGCTTGGGGGAGGCCTGTACAGGGATTAGCAGCTCATTTCAGTGGCTGCACGCTTGGCCTTCACAGCCTCCCCAGAGGAGGTGGTGCGGGAGGTGTTGGAGAGGGACAGCTGTGAGGAGGCGCTGTTTAGGGAGCAGGGCAGGCAGGAGTGCGAGCAAGGGGGGACGAGATGACGACGTGAGCTTATCTGACACCGAGGAGCAAATTTGAGATGGCCCAACACCAGCTTAACCACTACAGACCACTGAACTTAATTGAGACAGGGCGCGGTGAGGGTTTGGGGGATTCAGCTGTCATATGGGACAGGCCCCTTATCATATCGCCTGCTTCCTTTAAACAAACTACATCTCTGCGTGGATTTAGAAAGGCTTCGCGTGTTTGTGGCGAGGCATCTACATTTGTATTATGCATAAGTGTTGGCCGGGATTTGTGACGCTGTCACAAACAAAAACTCCCCCAGAGACCCAACTTAATTTAAAGTAGACTCCGGCTAATTGGAAAAGATAAATACAAACATTGGTCAGTTATTCTTGTAAGTAAAACACACAGACGTGGGGCACACGGAGGTCTAGACTTTGCCGTGATAATTACATTCTATAAGCCACTACCTTTAATTACATTTTTCCCTTGACAAACCACTTTTGGTGGCTGCCGGTGATGGTTTCCAGGTGGGAGTTATTATGAGAATGTGAGAAAGGTCTTGAGTGACACGGGGCTCTATGAAGACAGTGATGAGTAGTTATGACCTCACCAACAATCCTCAGGGAAAGAAACGTAGGCTGTCCGCCGACACCGATACACAAATAAATATTTAAGTGGCGGTTACTTTTCCTGTCTTCATGGCTTCTGCCGGTCATGTGAAGTGCCATGATGAGAACGCCCCACTCTCCCAGTGATGACCTGCTTAAGTTCATGCTCTCCGGCTATTTTTCGCACCATACGTCTGCTGTTGCCCTGTGTCAAATATTTGCTATTAAGATTTCTTTCTCTGTGAGAGGTATGCAAAGCTTCTGAAAATATGTGTTACAGAATATCCTACTTAAAAAAAAGGGGGAAAGTATTCTGCTTGAGCATGCCAACATGTTTTGAGCATTACGTTTAACGTGGTCAGCTTGTTGCCAGCGGTACAGATGCCGGGCCGTCCCAGCTTTGTTATTCCAGGTTAGCATTTCAGTCCTGCTGGTGGGCCTGCTTCCGGAATCCTTTAAACGTCAGCTGTCAGCTCCAAAGCAAACACAGCCGACTCCGGGACGGAAAAGAAAAAGGAAACTGAACAAATCCAGAGACCTGCTGCTTCAAGAGAACCTCAAGCAGTGTAATACAGTATGACATGAGGAGGAGGGGGGGGGGGGCACGACTTGCCGGCCTGTCGTTTCCCAGGCGATGCAAGAGAGTTTTACCAAACAAGGGGGTGGGAGGGGGGATAGGGGGCGGGGTGGGTAGTGGCTAGTGCAGGGGGATCCTCCTCACCAACTGATGTTGCCGCTTGTAATTTTGCTGACAAGGGAGCCTTTGGCTGTGTTGTGTCCATTCTATTAAGCCCCAGCACCATGAACTGTCATAGCATTTACATGAGAAATGGGGGAACTGGTGGAGAAATTCGGGGCTCCGTTGCACAGTTAGTTGTCTCTCTAATCCAATCTGGTCCAATGGCGTTGGCATGGCAGTAGCAAGGAGGCAGCAGCAGGGGACGGCTTTGTGGAGAATGGAAGGGCGCTATGATTTTGAGACCCCAAACCATGCAGAGGTCACAGGCTTTGCTCCTCCGGCTTCCGCTCGCTGTGACGACGTGAGGTGTGAGGCAGGGCGCCATCATGGAGACAAAAGTATAGAACTTTAGTGGCAAAACACATACTTTGAGACAGCATTCATGTTGACCAGCCAGCAAAATGGCATTTTTTATATTCCTTTAAATTGTATTTTCCTTTTTGATCCAAGAAGATATAAACACTAAACAGCGAATCCGTATCTGTCTTTAGGATAGTGGGAAACCTCTTCCGATTAACAGCTACATTTCCCTTCTACGTTAACGACTGGCCAAATACCTTTTCAAACAGAGAATGAACGCAGAAGGCAATAAATATTTACTAAGTGCTTACAACACAAAGTTTAGATACAATTGGCCCTTATCCATTGTCATCACCCACACACTCCACAACTCCACACTGGCGCTGCAGTGTTTCGGGTCCCTGGAGAGGGTGGAGAAGAGCCCAGGCTGTATTGTCCCTAACACAACAGCTGTGACTTAATGAGTCCATTCCAGGGTGCTCACCCTTTGCCCAAAGTCTGAGCTGCCTCACTGTTGCCTCCTCATTGACCACATGACCATTGTCGCCAAAGGTATTCACGGGGTCTTAATGGTAAGACACACAAGAATGCCGCACCGACTGAGCCCTCGCTGCATACGATGGTGGGAAAGCTCCCCAAACGCAATTCCACCGGCTTATGTTCAGCACCGCAACCCAAGTGACCTAGGGCTAGGGGTTCACTCAAGTGATTTGGGGAGACCTCCAGGTCCCCCCCCCCCCCCCCTTCATCCTCCCATCAACTCTGCCTTATCTCTCCCCTACTGACTCTCCCACCCACCCACCCACACCCACTCACAGTCATACACTGTCTGTTTTTGTCTCCACCAGCCGAAGGCTGAGGGAGAGTATGTTTTCCCCTCCGTCCGTCCGTCCGTCCGTCCGTGCGTCCGTGCGTCCGTCCGTGCGTCCGTGCGTCCGTGCGTCCTCGCAGTTTGTGAACAGCTAATCTCAGTCACCGTTGGCCCGATCGCTGCCAAACTGAGCACACACACTCCCTGGATGCCAATCTAGAACCTCTGCCCCACATTTTTCAAATCAGCCTCATGGTGGCGCTATAACAGGCCGATTTGTGTGGCCTGGTTGTTACCAGCTAATCTCCGGCGCCGTTGGCCCGATCGCTTATGTTCAGCACCGCAACCCAAGTGACCTAGGGCTAGGGGTTCACTCAAGTGATTTGGGGAGACCTCCAGGTCCCCCCCCCCCCCCCTTCATCCTCCCATCAACTCTGCCTTATCTCTCCCCTACTGACTCTCCCACCCACCCACCCACACCCACTCACAGTCATACACTGTCTGTTTTTGTCTCCACCAGCCGAAGGCTGAGGGAGAGTATGTTTTCCCCTCCGTCCGTCCGTCCGTCCGTGCGTCCGTCCGTGCGTCCGTGCGTCCGTGCGTCCGTGCGTCCTCGCAGTTTGTGAACAGCTAATCTCAGTCACCGTTGGCCCGATCGCTGCCAAACTGAGCACACACACTCCCTGGATGCCAATCTAGAACCTCTGCCCCACATTTTTCAAATCAGCCTCATGGTGGCGCTATAACAGGCCGATTTGTGTGGCCTGGTTGTTACCAGCTAATCTCCGGCGCCGTTGGCCCGATCGCTGCCAAACTGAGCACACACACTCCCTGGATGCTAATTCAGAACCTCTGCCCCACATTTTTTAAATCAGCCTCATGGTGGCGCTATAACAGGCCGATTTGTGTGGCCTGGTGGAGACCTGTGCTCGGAAGAGCACTGCTTCTAGTTTTTCTCTCTTTTTCTCCTAGTCTGCACGTGATCTTGTGCTGTTTTTCGTTTGAGGGAGAGAATTAAAGTGAATGTCAATATATAACATCCTTGAAAAGGACAATGGCTGGTTATAGCATGTTTTTCTGTCTGCATCAGTATCTGTGTCTCTATTGACTATCTTACGTTTAAGAACTGAAAGTTAGCCAGACATCCTTTAACCACTCAATCAATCAGGAGCAAGAAAGCGAGGACAAGCATAACGCTATTCTCTCAAGAGTTTGAACATACATTGACTCGTGTTAGAGAAGTTACCACTGTAATAGCCTCAGTGTTAATTGAACTCCAACGGACTTGCAATGGTTCGTTTTTGTGGGTTTTCTTTTGTAGGTCTTACTCCCTCACTCCCTCCAAGTGTGAATCTGAGGAGACGTTGCACAAACCTGGAGTCTGGCTAAGGAATCTAAATGTTCCCATAGCAATTGAGATGAAATGCTCAAGAAGTTGTTTAATTAAATATGGCCTCTTTTGATGATTTGACAGTCAGCGGGGCTGGCAACAATAGCAGCCATAAAGATAAAAGTACTATTTATTAAACATTCTTTGCCAGTTACCCATGCCAGTGAATTCATTTTGTACTCTCAAAATGAAGCTCCTTTAAGAAGGCAATGAATGCAACATTAAAACATTATGGATGCTTCTTAGCAGTCGTTGTCCTTGTGGGTTGGAAATAGCAGTTGGGCAGCCTCTGGAAAACATACACGCACACACACATATGCACACACGTGCACGCGCACACACACACACACACACACACACACACACACACACACACACACACACACACACACACTAGTATGCGTCCTCCTTCAAATGATTCTGTAATACTTCCTTATGGGTAACAAAGTTGAATAATTTAAAGAAAACATGAATGATCTACCTTCTTTTTCTTCCTTTTTATCTTTTTGACGATGTTTCCCCTTTTCCCTGTCAGGTCACCTTAAAGCTTAATTAGTGTGTTAGATACCCTGTGGTGAATTGAATTCCAGTCATGTCAAGTCGTCTGTATGCATGATCAGTATCTCTCGTGGACATGGGAGAGGCGAGGGTCACCGGTTAGCGTGTTTGACCCTGGACGTGAACCTGGGGGAGAGAAAGGCTTGTTGAAAACCAGATGGGCTAATTCCCCGATAACCTTTCCCCTCTCAGAGGTTATGGTGGATGGATACTTCTCACATTAGCTGCCACCGTGTGCCTGCTGGATATGTCATGCAAAGTGAATGACATGATATTAAAGCACTTCCTCATCAGATTGAAATGCGTACATTTTCCTGCCTGCGAGCAGTCAATTATTTGACAAGTACACATAATGAACAATGCAAGACTAGTCGGAATTTAATCAAAAGGAGAGACAGGGGCCGAGCGCAGATGGGAAATGATTAACACAGTTAATCAAACATCCCAGCGTTAGTTTAAACACGGCAAGCCTATCCCATCATCTGAAATATGGATGGGATCCATTGCACATTTCCATTTTTTCCATTTCCTTTTGCCTGTGGAACATTTATTGCATTTATTATGTTGACCCCTATTTATACTTCTGCTTTTATAAAGGTATTTATGTTCATCCTGAGACCTCTGACTGAGTCATTTCCTTTTGTCTATTGTGAGCCACACTGCAGACAAACTCACAGTGGCAAACATCAGGACATTTGTCAAATACAATCTTATAAGAGTTATATTTCTGTGCGGGGTATCGGATTTATCTGCTCAGAGGCTAGCTGTTGAAACACCCATGCAGTGTTTATAAGGCAAATAATGCCTCTGCACAAGCACTTCAACCCATAGTGCTGGTTGAGAAGCCAACGTGACACAGAACATTCTTCTATGACAAATAGTTGGCCTTGTACAAGAACTCTGCCTCCAGAAAACACCAGCAGGGGCGTCACAACAAGGGGGGGTGGGGAGGGGGGGGGGGGGGGGGGGATAGTGGGACTGAGTTACTAGGGCCCAAGGTGGAGGGGCCTGGAATTATTTTATACTTTAGCTATTGAAAAATAGCAGATCTACAAGCTCACAGCGCGGCACAGAGTAGCACGCTGCAAGCTTGTAGATCTGCTATTTTTGAAAAGTCGTGAAAATGTGCGCAAATCTTTGAATATATGTATTTTTAAGCAAACATTTGTAACTCAAATGTTGCTTCTGGGGGGTCCCTGGAACAAAACATTTTGAGATGGGGTCTGTGGCCAAATACATATCATTTTGGGGGTCCTTTACATGAAAAGGTTTGAGCACCACTGACATAGAAACATAGGTTTTTCAAAAAAACCTTAGAAGGATTTGAAATACTCAAAGACTTGAACAGATTTTCAAGATTTTTCAAAAATAGCAGATCTACAATCTCGCAGAGCGGCACCAAGTGCTGCGCTGTGAGCTTGTATATCTGCTATTTTTCAATAGTTAAAGCACAAAATGTGAGTGAATCCTTGTACCCAGGGCCCAGAATTTGGTGCGACACCCCTGATCACCAGTACAGTGTATGTCAGTAGACATAATGGTCTGAAGGGCTAAAGAGCTAGTGCTCCATACAGTACCACCTTTATACTGGCTCTCTGTTAGTCGATACCAAATGACTACTCCTGCAGATGGTCTAAAGTTACTCAGCTGGAACCAAGTAAGTACTGCCTGTAGCTGGGATTGAAGCAGGAAACCTAGAGGATGAACGCATCAATAGAGTTTAACATTTTGTCCGCTGAAGTGAGAATATGTTGCAATGGAGGCTGAACTTGAGGCCGCCTATATACAGGAACGGCTATTGTGCAAAATCATGGAAACATTTGCATTTACTTGCAGCATCTTTTTCCTTAGTAATTCTGTGGAAAGACTAGAACAACCACTATTGTTCCTCCTCTCCCACTGTGGCATGCCACAATAATGAGTGATGATTACTAAGTATCTCTTGAGAGACATGGACAGACAGAACCAGTTAGTTCATTGTCCTGCACCTCTCACAAATGAGTTAAGTTCACCCCTCCTTTCTTTTCTTGTCATCCCTGCACCCCCCCCCCCCCCCCCCCCCCCCCCCCCACCCACTCCCATCAGACGGATTCATGTGTTGGTATGTGAAGAGGAACACATACCTAATCAAGCAAACAATCTTGATTGGCTCGGATAGGTTTATCTGGTTTTAATAAACAGTTGCGTCAGATGATGGGATAGGTGCCATTGCGGAACTGTTTTAGATCTTTATTTACATATGTCCTACATATGTCTTATTGGGCCTGGACCCAGAGCGCAACCTCTGCAAAGCAATCATCGCTGAAGAACGCTTTGTTCAGTCACATGTAAACGTTTTTTTGTTTTTTTTCTTTTTTTTAAGAACTGAAAACCCCTCAAGGAACGCAACAGGATGTTGTTGACTTGGTAATTTAAGCAACTACTGTAATAATAGTATTCATTTTGTCAAGTTTGTTATGCCTTGCTGAGCCTCCCTCTAAATGTATTTAGAAAAATAATGTTTTATGGAAATAAGCTATATGTATTTAAAACTTTTATAATTGTGTTCCTTTCTGCTTGCACAAAGCAGTTACTTTTAAATTAGTGGAATTAATGGGAATGCCCAATTGAAAGGAGGAACGTGCATCCACAATGATGAATGCTTAAGAATATAATTTCAGGGCAATTATTCTAAAAGATTATTGACCTCTAAAGGGACTTGTGATGTCACATATTGTCCCTTTCTCTGCTCAGTACAGTATTCATCTTAATTAGCAAGAACAATTGAAGGCGTTTTCCTCTCATACCGAAGGGTATTAACTCAGACAGATTATCCTCTGTACAGTTAAATAAAGTTGATTTCTATTATTGTCTGCCCAGGTAAGGGGAGGATTTGAAGTCCCTTTTGTCCCCTCATCATCAAATCAGCTCATTTTTTAAAGGATTATCACAAATTATCATGTGTGTTTGTGGGAAAGGAAAGGTGGCCCACATTGTAGTGTCAGAGAAGATTTTCTTTCCCCAATGGTCAAATCAATGTGTTAAATTGAGTGCAGATGTTGATATAAGAGTGTTCAATGCTGCTTTGACTGTGTGCCATATTTGTAGGCACTGAATGGATATTCATTCCTGTCTAGCATGACACCTAAGTTTGTTGTATGTATTTTTTAATTATTTTTCAGAATAAATCCAGATGTTAGTGTCAATGTTGTCATTTAACTTTTCATGCAATATTTCATTGTTGAAGAATGTATGAAAACGTTATACATGCAATGCAAAAAGGTTTTATGCACAGCTTTGTGATGTATACTGAACCATTCCAATTCACGCAATCCAGTTTAAGTCCCTTTGAATCTTTACCAGTGCAATGCCTCAATTTGGAAGCCAATATCACAACATTTTTTCTCAGATTTTCTTTAGATGACGCATGAGTAGAATGGAATAGAATAGAAACCCCCAGGACTCCAGAAGACACAAGGATAAGGACCTTCCTTGGAATACTTGAAAAGACTGTTTGACAAAATTAAATCACAACTCTAATAATTAAACAAAGTTATTGTGTCCTTCAAGTGATAAGAAAAAGAATCAGGGAGTTGAAAATAATAGAAAAAAAAACTCCTTTGCATAAAAAGAATATTGCAACCTTGAATGAATGAGTTGCTCTTTCAACTCGACTGTTTCAAAGCATCTATTGAGTGAGCACGCCACATCTTTTGTTTGAAAAATATGTCTACATTTACACAACGCAGAGCACAGTGCCACAATGTGAAGCAAATTGGAACTGTTGGCCTCTGCTGAACCATATTACTGGTCACCATACATCATTTTTTATAGGTCAGGAGTGAAGCACATCTGTTTCCACTTGGTTAAGTTTCCACACAAAACATTTGAATAGAGATTCCTCACCTATATCTCTTGTTCCCCTGTGCGTGCTTGAGCCAACACGTATGTGTCTCATACATCAAACAACGGGAATAATGTGGGCTTGTGGGGAGGCGATCCACCATAAAGGCTATTTCTCTACCAAAAGGCTTGATTGAGAGCAGTGGTGTAAAGTAAAATTTAATGTACTCAAGTACACTTTTGAGGTGTTTGTACTTTACTTGAGTATATCCAATTTCCAATACTTTTACTTCTACTCCACTACATCTTGGATTCAAATATTGTACTTTTACGCCACTACATTTATTTGAACACTTTAGTTACTAGTTACTTTGCAGGTGTACAGTATAATATTATAAAACACACATTAACCCACTTTAGCCCAATTTTATACCTAGGCTATTTGAAAATAGTATAATACTTTCAAACATTTGGTACTTTTACTTTTGGTACTTTAAGTACATTTTGATGCCAATACTTTCATACTTTTACTCAAGTACATCTTGAATTCTGGACATTTACTTGTAGCGGTACATCTACAGTGCAGTATAGGGACTGTCGGTTATGACATCACCGCAAGATTCGGGGCTTAACTCCGCCCACTTTGGCGGCCATTGCCATTGCTAGGTCTTGGATGCATCAAGATCAGTCTGTACTAGTTCTACTTGTTGAGCAAGCAACGATACTTTTACTTCAATTGCTCTAGGCTTTGATTGCATTTCAATAAAACCATATTTGATCAACATAACGATCACACACATTTTACTGTTTATAGTGAATGTTATATTATTATAAACCGATCTTTATTTCCAAAGCAATGGATGAATGTGGTGGCTGTTCTGATCTGCTTGCGCTCTTTCTGCGCTCATGCATGGACAGATTTTAGCGTGATATCTTTTTATTGGGAGACAATAATGAGCACCAGCAAATGAAAGCAGACATTCCAGTGAATATGGACACGTTTAAATTTGAATTTTTTGATGAAAATTGACCGAGTAATCAATGGCCGAGTCAAATTGCAAGTGGTCTTGGCAGTGGCCCAATAACTGGCTGTAGGCACGCTATGTGGTATAAAGTAATTAAGTATATTTACTTAAGTACTGTACTTAAGTAGGCCTACACTTTTGTACTTTGCCAATATTTTTACTTCTTCTCCACTACATCTCTGATCCAAATATTGTAGGCCTGCTTTTACTCCACTGCATTTATTTCAAAACTTTAGTTAGTAATGCTAGGCCTACTATACTTTTGATTATTATTACAAAACATCATCAACCACTTCAGCATATACATATATTTTGACCATTTGAAAATAGCCGATCTACAAGCTTACAATGTTAGATCCATGCTATTTTCAAAAGATGTTTTGATAACTTGAAAGGGACATTCTGCACAATGAGTAGGCCTACTTTTACTGTTGGTACTTTAAGTACATTTTGATACCATTACCAATACTTTTATACTTTTACTCATGTACATTTTGAATAAGCCTACTGGACTTCGACTTGTAATAGAGTACACTTGCATTGAATCGTATCTACAACCAGCGAACTGTCAATGCTGTTCTCCGGTCATCGCTTCCTTTTATCCAAGAGTCTTACAAGAAAGATAGCAACGAAGATGGCGGGCGGAAGTGGCCGATTTTTGCAAGGCCCCGCCCAGTCCTCACCCCCTATAGATACTTCTACTTAAGTACAAAATGTGAGTACTTTTCCCACCTCTGCTTGATTGAGAGGCACAATGTTAAGCAGGGGTGAGATTCCTCATGTGTTTACGCCACGATACATTTTGGCTGGTATGATTTGTTTATGTAGCATGGTCTTTTAACAGGCAACGTATTTGACAGTTGTGCAAGCCAGAGCCCAACCTGCCCGCGCTGGACCTTGCTTTTTTCAAATGTGATCTCAAAGACCCTCATGTGTTTGACTTCTTTTTAATTGCTTCCTGTCTGCTGGGTCAATTATAAGCACTGGGTTCTTTTGGGTGAAACCGACTTTAGCGGCATTTTGAACAGACGGGGTGATTAAATAACTGAAATTTGAGCTCAATGATGAGATCATTCATCGCAGCTTGATTTGATAATATTTTACTTGGTTTGCCAGCTCACTGCATACACATGTCAATTTACGTTTAGACAGTACTTGATTGCCCAGGCTGCTTGTGTTAGTACCTGTGTAATGAAAAAAGGAAAAAGAAGAATAGGGAGGGAAAAAAGAAAACTATATTGATTTAAAGAGGCTTAAGACAGTCTTACTCTATTATCCATTATTGATTTTTGGGTCAGATGGAAGCTGATGCATAAATCTCATCGCTGTTTTTTTACACGAAATATGAACTTCTATAGATGCCCATTAGGCAAAAAAAAAGAAAAGAAGAAAAAAATATATATATTTAAAACTTCAGGTTTAAATAAAGACATTATACCTAAATAAATCATACTTAATCAACCGAAACAGCTAACTGTAGTTTTTCTACCAGCCTGTCATTTGTTAGGAATCGCAGGAAATCCTGTTGATTGATGATAATCTATTGTTTAAATTCTCTAGCAACCATTGCAGAGTAAACATGCAATCACTGGACATTACAAAAGCTGTGACTTCAAAAAGAAATATGCAGTACATCTGAAAACACATGAGGACTGTCGGTATAGGGAGGCAACGATATCCATTCAAAGCCAATAAATAAACCTCTTTGTATGAAAGTAGCGTTCAACTCTCCTTGCACATCACCACCCACATTTACAAATACTACTGTGAACCTAATTGAGGTGGAGAGCTCCAAATTGTCAGGCATTCAGCTTTTGAAATGAAAAACTTACCTCATCGCATGCAGTTTTCAGTTCACGCACCTTGTGCACGCTTCTGTCTGAAAAACCTGCATTGCAATTGGCAGACAAAATGGTCACCAGGCACATGAGAAACCTGACAACAACACGCTGGGGGAGTCAATGCCAGTGCACCCGTGCTCCCCTAAACGAGAGCCGTGCACAGTTCAGCCTGTGTGGGGAGAGAGGGCAGCTCTTCGAGGTGCAGTAGTGAGGTCAAAGCTGCAAGCTGTTCGGTTGCCCATGGCTACATAAATATTAACCAAGCCTGCTCTGTGTGGAGAAGTCTGCTTTGATTACCAGTCTCCTCTGAGAGTTTGATATCCGTGGAGACTGCGAAAGCCTCCCTGACAAAATTGTTTGATGCCAAAGACTAGAGCTGTGTTGGTCAGCGACGTTGATCTTGGTCAGCGTGGATCAAGTAAACATCCTGGTTTGTATGTAGATGTGGCCAAAGTGCAATCAAGAATTGT
>NC_137810.1:36828490-36935990 GCF_963921795.1 Nannobrachium achirus
TTCAAAAAAAACAAGAGAGAGAAACCGAATAGCAGGTTTTTAGCCACGAATGATTCTTTAAAAGAACAGAACACGTCTGTTTTGCAGTAATTAAAATGATCCAAGGGGTACCATGGTTAATTGAAAAATGGTTAATCAAAACACAACCAGATGTGGATTGATTTGCTCGACTGCCGTCTCGTTTTGGCTGAATGGAAACTATTAAAAAAGGAGTGGGGGGGGGGAGCAGCGCAGTTTATACGAACCAGAACACGTAAAGCACCATTTAATTTGAATTTATGCGTCCTAAAGTTGTAGGTGGAGTTGGTGCTGCTGGTCACCCCGGCTTTTTAAATCCACATGATGGTTGGTCTCCTTTTGGTTGAATGAATGGGGATTTGGACTGAGAAGCATGAATGTCGGTGTGTGTGATTCTTGAGAGGCTAATCCACTGCAACTATTAGAGCTTGGCTGGTTGTCTAAGGAAACAAACAATCAACAATGTTTCAGTACATAAGCTTAACTTCCCATAATGGAATGATTATAATTAATAGACCGAATAGTCAGTCGTAGTAGGCTACTTACTTACTGTAGGCTATAGATTTTTGTATTTGCTTCATGAAAAATAGGCCTAGCTATAAAATAAAATAACATAAAATAAAATAAGTAGGCTAAATACAAAAAACACTTAAAAAAAACAAGTACCTATTGTGTGTCAGGCACATTAGGAATTAGATATTTGTATGAGTATCCATTATTTAGGCTTATCAATTGAACCATAAGTTAATGGCTGGGAGAATGCTCACGCACACGCATGCATGAGGTGCGGTATAGCAATAGCAACCTTCTCTCCTCGTAGCCCCTACTAGATCTGTCTCCTCAATGGCCAACTGAGTCCTGTGATGCGTGTCTAGTGGCGACAACACAGGAGGGATGTCAAATTGATCGATCATTGAATCTGGTAAATGTAACCCCAGCCTTTCCCCTTACAGTGTATGGGAAATGCTGGGGTTAAAGGTGTAAGGCTTACACCTTCTAAAAACTCCACACATGTGATTTTTCTCATCCTTTGTTGGGTGCTCTGCGTCTGATGTGGAAGAATCTACAAATTCCTGACTGGATTATAGGTCAATGAATGCGGCCAATCTCTCATTCATTCCTATGTTTGGTCATTATCTTTAGAGCCCATCATTAATATGTAATTTTGTAAAGTTTCAAAATAACATAATGAATAAAAAGTCTAAGCTGCACAATGTCATATCTATTCAGAAACACTCGATGCTCCATTGCATCGGCCTATCCTTGAAATTAGGGCAAACTGATGTATAACTTCAACAATTGATGTCTAAAGTGCTCTAGTCTCTCACTCCATGCACCAAAATTACCTTCACTGATATAAATGGATAACTTACTTGTGAGCTTGTAAAATTGTGAATCTAAAAAGGAAGTGTGTCGGGCATAATACAAGCCTGTCAGGCTTTATGAGCTACAATGAGTCTTTCCAGCCCCCCTTTTAAATAGGAATGGTATTTCACAAAAATGTTTGAATTAATGCAAGTGCAAATTCCAACTGTTTGGAAGGGAGGCATTAGCATATCAAAGTGGCCACAGCCTTTGCTCAGTGAAAAGAGTATAGTAAGGCTTGCCTGCCATCAGTTTTGACTGAGCAGTGAGGCCGAAATTATTCAGGGAGGGTGTGTGTGTGAGAGCTTCTGGAATCAGAGGCTGTTTTTTAAGGCATTACTACAGTGTGAAAACACAATCTTGCTGGTTTCTTTTTTCTGTTTGCGTGCTATAATAGGAGGGAAGCTTGCACATCACTGCAGGATAAATCTGACCCTCGATGACTTCAAATACAGCTAATTTGCAGCAAAATCATCAGTGTTAGTTTAAAATAAAAATTGACCCTTACCCTTACTTACACCCGAAGATTTTACTGTGTGGTGTACATTTTTATCACAGTAGAATTATTAAAAAGAAAAGAACACGTTTATTGGTTAGGGATTTATATTATATGAAAGTTTGATATGGTTTGTGTCCTGCCGTTGAAGCCTTGGCTTGAAGGACAATTAGGTGTATTTCAAGCCTCTATGAATGACAAGAAAGGAAAGCAGCAGATGCCCCTAAAAGACGGTTTCCCGGCACCTATTGTCTCATATGTCAGTGTTTGACAACCCTTTGAGACAAGCACACATTTTATAAGCATGTTACTGTTGTCTTCAGGCAAAGAGTAGCTTTTCCAATCCATACCCTTGCTTCTGAGGGAGTGCGTCCGGTTTCAAAGAACTGCAGCTGCTGTTGATCTGCCAGTACCCCACATTGGCTCATTGGCTCCCTCTCTCTCTCTCTCTCTCTTTCTCCCTCTCTCTCGCTCTAACTCTCCCCCTCTTTCTCCCTCTCTCTCGCTCTCTCTCTGTTCATCTCCACTAGCAGATCAATATAGCCATAGCATACTTCTATATGATGGGAGGTGGAGAGACAAAATGGTACACATCTCTCTATTCTCCTGACTTTATCTGGGTTTTTGCTAGCGTGAAGGCTGTTGAGTGAGATGGTGTCAATGAACAAGTGGGTGTGAAGGCATTAACATTTTTGATGTTATAGATTAATATTACATTTCTGCTAGGGTATTTTAGTGTGTGTGTGTGTGTGTGTGTGTGTGTGTGTGTGTGTGTGTGTGTGTGTGTGTGTGTGTGTGTGTGTGTGTGTGTGTGTGTGTGTGTGTGTGTGTGTGTGTGTGTGCGTGCGTGCGTGTGTGTGAGAGTGTGTGTGTGCGCATGTGCATATTTTCCCTGTGATGCTATACGGAGCATATTGCATAAACAATAAACAGTGCAGTTATGGTAGAGTAAAATCCATATTTGAGGGGTTGACCTAAGCAAAAGGTCTCACTGCTGCTAACATACCGGTAGGCTAAGGTTTTTATTTTTAAATGTATGTTTGTATTAAATTATGTCTGGTATTTTTTACCAGCATTTGATTTATTATAGATTTTCTATGATACAACAGTGCACACACACACACGCACACGCACGCACACACACACACACACACACACACACACACACACACACACACACACACACACACACACACACACACACACACACACACACTCACTGACTAGTGGCCACATTCACACAGCTTTTTGTCGCATATCCTCCTAGCCTTCACTTTCAGTCTGTCTTTTGTCTGGGAGTCCAAATGACTAGTATGATGATGATTCCACTGTGTCTGAATGGATTGTTTCTGTCAGTGTGACCCTACAGGGGTTTGGTGCTTTAATTCACACAGTAAGGACCACCAAAAATGATATTCATCATTGTCATCCATGAGCATCATTGGGTTCTGTTTGTGTATGGATTGGTGCATGAAGGAATGTCACGGTAGCTTCTGCTATGGTCTACTGTATGTCACTCCATAGCAAAAATGCAGGTAAACGGGGGCAGGCATGTGGCGTAAAAAATTCGGAAGTGGGGAACTGGAACGAGTTAAGGCATCGACATTTACATCCCGCTGTTGGTTTGGCGCGTGAACTTGGGGTTTGTGTTTTCAGATGCAGTCATTTTAGCTGCTAAGCCACCTACATGTAGTCATACTGTGCGGATAACAGCTCACCGTTAAAGAGAATAAACAAGGCTGTAAAAAGGATACGGCAAATTTGATGTAATGTGCAGGTTCTTTGGTGGGCCAAAAACACCGCCCCTTTTATGACTGACTTTATTTTTACGATTGGCAATCAGTAGTGAAACACTGTGCACCAGCCAGGGTGCTCCCCTCCCTGCCATTTTGTGAAACATTTGTTTCCACTTGCCAAAGGCCTCTGGTGCAGTGGGGGATTCTGTGCCTCTGAAATGGCAGGTGAAACTTTCTGCCTGCCTGAATAATTTCCTAGCAGAACATTATGGAACAAAGACAGGAGGAGACAGCGATTATGGGTAGATTGAAACCCATGAAAAGAAAGGCGACGATGGTTCTAGCGATGGTATCGCTCTCGGTCTTCTGGTCAAGTGGCAGTCTTCTTTAGCTTATCTGGCACCTCTTCGCTTTCTCGTTTTAGGTTTCTTTGAAAAGAAAAATGGACGCGAAAGTGCAACATTCGGGTTGTAAAAAGGCGTTGTCTTGAAACGGCTCTGGTGCTTAACATATTGACCTGGTTACTGATTGCGGTGACAATATTTCACAGCATCATGCTGAAAGCCATGTCTGGGTCTAGGATAGCATAAGGTGTGTGTGTGTGTGTGTGTGTGTGTGTGTGTGTGTGTGTGTGTGTGTGTGTGTGTGTGTGTGTGTGTGTGTGTGTGTGTGCGTGTGTGCGTGTGTGTGTGCGCGTGCGTGCGTGCGTGCGTGCGTGTGTGCCACACTCCCTTATCTGATGAAATTGCAAGCATTTACATAGCATAATTGGAACGTTTGCAAATAAGAAATGTGGTAGTACTAGTTAACTATTTAATTATCTGGATCATTTGAGTGCAATTAATAATTAATACAAAATAATGAATTAAAAATATTTATATTTTTTTAACACATTTCAATGATTTACTTATTTCCATTTGTATTTATTATGCGTTAATTGTGATGCACATGTGTTTGGTGCACGCACGCACGCGCACACACACACACAATTGCGCGCGCGCACACACACACACACACACACACACACACACACACACACACACACACACACACACACACACACACACACACACACACACACACGTGTACACACACACACACACACACACACACACACACACACACACACACACACACACACACACACACACACACACACACACACCTATATCACTCACTCATGGTGCCATGTGAACGGGACAGGTCCTTATCTATGCACAGTTGAAACACCATTTGGGAAAATGGTAAAAAAAATAATATATTCAATTCCTGTGTGACAGAGGAGCGGCAGGGAGGGAAGGTTCTAAGTAAACAGCAGTTATTGCACCTCTGCTATGGTAGCCAAGAGTTTAGGCCAGGCTAGGGAGAGAGGGAGGGGGGGATCTACGGACGCCTGCCAGGGGAAGGAGTCACGTCTCAGCTGGATTATAGGAGAGAGCAGCACATTCACACTTTAAAAGCCCCCTTTTCCAACAAGACAGGGCTGTTATTTAAGGGATAGGTGTGGGTAAACACACCAGTGCAATATATCTCCCCCAGATAGGCTGCCGTTGTCCTTGACAATATGTGACTCATTGCAAGTGAGAAGAGAGAAGTACTGGCTGTAAACACCCAAGCCCTTTTCAACAATACGTTCCTTTTGAGCAATGGATGTATCTTATCTTATATTTACATTGATGTAATTCCAGCTAGATTTAACACTGTTGGGCAGTTTTGCTGTAGCCAGTAATAATATTTACTTTGTCAAGCGTGGTGTGTTTGTCTCTAGCTTGCTATTGAGTGATTGTAACACTTACAGTAACATGTGTATTTAATTAATTCACAAATTGTTTTGCAATTAATGAAACCATGGTACATTAACCTTATGATTTCATAATATGAAGGTCACCCTAGACCAGACATGCAGCACAATCAGGTGGTAAAACAATTTCTTGGGGGAAAAAATAACAAATGTATTACATTGAATTAGCATTTTAAAGGGGATCTATTTCTGTCTGAATACATTTTCATATTGTGGACATATGAAATGATGGAGAAAAAAAACATGTTGTTTTTTAGCCTAAAGAAGGCTGGTTTGCTTATCAACGCAGTTTTGTTCCAAAAAGATACCAGTGGATCAGAACATGGTGAAAGAATAAGTATTTCATCCATGTGCCATCTGGAAGCACATATTGCTCTCCTGAGAACTGCTTGGTTCAAAAAGGAATTGTAGAACCTCGCTGATCCAATCCCATCAGGAGCGGAGGTTGTTGTAGCTAATTAATGTTCTGGGATTGCCAAAATTTCATGTTGAAGTCAATATAAAATATTGAATACGCTGTGCAGTGTAATTAGTGGTTGAAGATGCCAACGACCGCATGTAGGCTAAATCTTTGAAACTTTTACAAATTATGCACAATTATTGGAATATATTTTTAACACTCTGCTTGTATCATTCCTAGTACCCTGTGGTTGACTGCCCGGTCATTTTGAACAGCTGAGATTCTGATAAATACCGGTATATGTTCTTCTGTGCAAGTATATAGTTGAATTCAGAGCATTTGCTCTCACTGTTCCACTAGCTGATTGAATTAAATCTCTGGACTGGCAGTGGCTGAGGAGAATCATGGGTGCGCTAAGTTGCTAGATACTAATCAAGAAAATAGGTGTTTCATTTGCGAGCATGCCAGAAACATCAAACACACGGGCCACGCTGAGAAAAACAGCTGACTTATGTGTTAGTGATTGCTCATGCTGACAGATGAGTGCTTGCAAGTCGCTATTGTTTATAATAGACTTTGTTTATAAGGAAGATTAAAGTTCTCTCGGCCGTTCAGTCACAGACTCTGTGTACATTTGCATTCCCCTCACAGATATCCATCATCACCTGTAATGGGGAAACATTTTCGAGTCGTGATGTCGTTCTTGGCTTTGTATCAGAGTAAACTGTATTACTCTATTAATTTCCTGCAGTGAATCATGGATCCTGCTGGTTCTATCCACTTAGGACCTCCATGTGTGGTCTTAAAAAACATGTTTCTGTTTCCTCTGCGACAGACTGAAGTTTGGCCCCTATGTCTGCTCTTTTTCTACACCGCTCTCTCTCTCCCCCTCCCTCGCTCACGCACAGTAACATGCTCCCTCTCTGTCACATACACACCCTCTCTCTGTCTCTCTCTCTGTGTCTCTCTCTCTTTCTCTCTAGCGCTCTCTCTGTGTGCCCGCAGATAATGTCTCTGCAAATGATTTAACCGTCTTTGTCGTGGCTCCTTCCAGTAATTGAACAAGCAGAGACTGCGGTGCTTTACAGGAAAACAATAGTCATATTTATCTCACACTGTCATCGCTCTGAGATTCAGCAGACACAATCTACAGTAGGACTTGGGACTCTTTGCCGGCTACTCCAAGTGTGGTGTCTGCATTTGAGGGAAAAACATAAATAACAGGTTTGCTTTGTCTCCGCACCAGAGCCACATGACTCAATGGCTGTCATTATGTTTCAGGTGTGTTCATATTTACATATTGACTTTGTCGTGCGATTAGATTGCATGCCTTGCAACAACCCCCCCTCCCCCCGAGGGTAAGGTGCAGTCTGGCCTGCTAACGTTACTTGGTAGATTTCTTAACCGGTGTGACGTGTGCATGCGGCATTTGCATAAAGTGCGGCTAATGATTTCTCAGAGATGTACTTGAACGGATGAATGTGTGTTGAAGAACTTTGTGATAATTCTTTTTATTACTCTGAACTTTGTTAACGCATTTCTATTTTTATTTTTCCCAGATTAATGAGGTTTCCTGGTGTAGAAATACCTTGGTATGAAAGTGTTTGTCTTATGTGATTCAGTAGATTCAGTCTCTAGCATGCTTGCGTTATGTGGTAATAAAAGGTGTTGTTCAGATATGGTGGGGGTTGATTGTGTTGTGCTGTGGTACAGAATTGACCTCTTGAGCCAGAGCGAGGGTTTCCTATGCCTTGTTTCATACAGAACACCCTCAGACTGAAATAGGCCTTTTAGGAGAAGCAGTTTGTGACAGAGATGCATTGCTGCAGGCAGCCAATAAACCATTGCACTGAGTGGCTACATCTGTGGACCTTGTCTCAACGACGGTGCGCGGTGCTCGCAAACAACACGGTAACTGTCACCGCTGCACCTGCTGCTGTCTCGCTACAGAGGCTCTCCTTCTCTGTAAGCGACAGAGCCACGTACATCACTCTCCTCTCTTTGTGACAAGCCAGAGGCAACGGCCTCCGCTTGGGTCAGCTAGACAGGATCTTCTTACACAGGAACAACAGGAGGACAAATAATGTCAATCCAAATAGAGATGCTGAAGTGAAATTGCTGCCCTTAGGGGCCAAAGTTACACAGGGTTATTTACAGGGTTGCCTCGGTTACAGGATTGACCGCTGCTAGTCTAGTTTATTTTGTTTCTTATTAGTTTGTGTCCAACTGCAGTAGAGGATGACGATCTGATGTGCTGCATGTTGTCTGATTATGTTCACGTTTTTATCACACTAACTGATCAATAGTGTTTCTTCACTGCCGTGTGTCTGTTTGCTATGGACATGCAGATAAATCCTGATCCGCTGATCCGATCAGTTTAGAGAAGATGTTGAGGGAATCCAAGCTCGTTTGGCTGCTATATTTATTCCTTTTACTTACCGTGGAAGCAATAGCCTGGTTGTTAAAAGTTACAAAACCAATATCTAGAGCCATTTTCACTATGTAAGATATGTATAAAAAATTACGGGGGGTAAGATAAGATGAGATGAAACTTTATTGATTCCCCGAGGGAGGAACTGGAGAAATTGACAGCATTAAAGTGACATTATTACAATTGATTTATTTGCTTCAGTGAACGACAACAGAGGCAAAGCCACAATGACGAGCCGGAGAGATACTGGAATCAATTTTAAATCACACAGCGCAGCCTTCATGTTGTCTTTAGAAAGCGCCTGCTGGACTCTGAACAAAGATGAAAACAGGAGGTGAGGGTGGGGTTCAGCTGGAAGAGAGGTGACGCAACATGTCCACTTCCTCCACCACGTTGAACTTGGTCGTGACTCGTTAGGAGTGTGAAAAGCAATGCGGAGAGAGTCCAGGAGTTGGGGTGTTGAGAGAAGGGGGGGCGGGGTGGGGGGTGTTGCTGCTGTGAGTGCAGAAAGCATGGGGATTATCACTGAGGAAAGATTGAGCGACAGTGGCCAGTAACTTCTTTTTACAGCTTTGCTTGTACAGCTGCGGCAGCCCTGGCAGTCGATGCTGCCTGTTTGGAGCAAGCTGCCCCTCCCAATGCCGGAGGGTTTTTTGGGTAATCACTGGGGCCCTGACGGCGCACCAAGCCCACTTGCAAGACCTAATGGCGACAGATCAGTTTGCTTTGCGTCGCCTCGTGTCTTCGGTACAAGTTACGGTGGAACACACGCCACAAGGATTACACAGCTGACGTTCAGCTGATGGCCGTCTTGCATGTTCTAGGCCGGCGTGAGAGGAAATGACTCTCCATACCGCGAGGTGGCAGTATAGTCTGTTTAACGACATACTGTATCTAGCAGAGGCAAGCTTCAAAGCCGAAATGACGAGGGCTGTGTCTCAATATCCGATGACGAACTTGGTAAGAATGTTCTTGTCAAGTTAACTCAGGGTGAACGTTCTCTCAAGTTCATGGACCAGAGAACGCATCTTTCTAGTTCGAGACGGACTTAATTAAGGTCACAGGATCATGCGCCGCTGCATCTCTGCTCTTAATTAGCTGTGCATGTTTCAGTCCAGTTATAAGCATATGACACAAATACAACTATATTAATATTTCTGAAATACACTATAAACTAGTAGTCATGACTACTGTTAATATTACCGGCTCATATTTTTTATTTTGATAAATGTGTAGGCGAATACGTGAATGAATAAAACTAGTTATCATAAAACTACTCATTCATCCCATCCCGACTTTAGTAAAGACAGACACAGACACATAGATGACTAAATGAATGCTGTTTGAATGTGTTGTGGAACGTCTTCTTTATTGACTTGGATGCATTTGAAATGGCCCTTTCCTGAGTTGTGACAAGAAGCTGTTTGAAAGCTACTTTGTGTTGAATTGCAGCAACCATAATACAAAGTGTACTAGAAAGCCAAATAAAATTAATGCTAGATTATGTTCCACCGTGGATAATAATTTGTATTTAGTTTAGTCATAGTCTTTTGAATAATAATAATTTTAATTTAGTTTTAGTCATATTTTAGTCAACTAAATATTTAGTCGACTAAATCTACAGTTGATCCTTAATGTTAATGTTTTCGTAATGGCAATTTTCATGCTTGGTTGCATGCTGGGAAGTAGATGATCTACAAGCTCACTAAGCTGCGAATCACGATACGTTGTGAGCTTGTAGATCTGCTAGAGCAACACTTGAGGGCAAACCAAACATAAAATGACTTACCTTATAGTTCTACTGGATCTCTTCTCCACTAGTCCCTCCCAAACATTTTAGTCTACTTTTTATTTGTTGATGAAATTTATTGTATTTAGTCTTAGTTTTAATCATAATAGCTTATAGTTTTTATTTAGTTTTGTCATAGTTTTAGGTCAAATTAACACTGCTGCACGCCCACTGGTAATGGCCGACCACCGCCAACGCCGTGGGACATAGTGCGAATTATTTCAGAATGTTTTAACATTTACACCTCTGGGTATTGCTGTGTGTGTTTTTCTGGCATTTAGCGCGCTGGAAAAAAAGTCCATGTAACAGCTCACTCTTATTCCTCGTCATGCCTCCGTCTCTCACTCCGAATGAGGTGTGAGGCCCTGGCGGAGCGAAATCTGTCATATATCACGAAGGAAGAAAAAGAAAACCCTGACTGCTTTGGCCATTAGACCAACCTGTTTGTTTAATACAGCAATTCGCCACCTACCAAGCTGGCTTTAATTAAGACATGGAGTGAGAATTACAACTCCTACATCGCACCTGGCATGTTATCGCTAGAAACGAGATACACATGGACAAGGCAGGGGGAAGGGGGGTGGTCAGGAATAACATTCTTTCAGCACACACAACTTGTAGATTCCTGTACAAACCGTAGCATTTTCCTCCAAACCAAATCTTGACATTGATAGCATTATTTCCACAACATTATCTCGCTGTTAAACAGGTCTATTTTTACTCGGGCTGTTTGTTATTTTATTTGTCTGTCACCAGACCATTTAATGAGGAGAATGATTATCTTGAACTGTTAACAGGCACTAGGAAAGCATGATAAAAACACCAGTGAGTTGGCCATATACCCTGCAGGTACCCAGGTGGCGCCTATGTGTCTATATGCCTCTGTCGGCGCTCTCATAACACGCCGTAATGACGACAGTCATAATAAATGTCCTTTGTTTTTATTGGACTTGAGGATTAATTGAGTGGTAGAGATGAAGCTTGTGGTGACGAGTGGCTGCTACACCCAAACAGCCCCATGAAGCGTCACAAAATATCTAAGCAATGTGTCTGCTCTGTTTCATTCTTCTGCACCGCTATCAACAGCCACACTGAATACTGTATACTGAACTGAGCTGAACCCATGCAATTCTGTTGGATGATAAAAGTGTGTGTGTGCGTGTGTGCGTGTGTGCGTGCGTGCGTGCGTGCGTGTGAAAGGTTAACCACTTGCATCCTGGTGTCATTTTGGGGGATTTTGGCATGTGAACATTTTCACAAATTATCCCCGCAAAAAATGTTAATGGAAAAACTAGCAATGGATCTACAAACTCGGAACACTTCACACATGTTGTGAGCTTGTAAATCTGTTGTCTTGGCTCTATTTAAAAAATAAATATTGCTTAAGTGGTTAAACGAGGGGGTAGAGGGCACATTTGTGTTGTTGCAGAGAGTGCTGCCCGTGGCATTTCCGTCATTCACCAACCCCAGGCTGATTACTAGTAAGTCTGGAGTGGACTGACAGGATGCGGCTCCAGCAGCCATTATCATCAGAAATGAGTCCAGCAGGCCCAGGGGCAGCCAAGCAGCCCTGGCTCCAAAGAAACTATAAGGACCCTTTTCAGAGAACCTTCCCAAAAGTTTGCTTTGTTGGGTGTGATAACATCTTACTGAATCTGGATGCCAAGTAGTTTTCATAGTATTGTGTGTATGTGTGTGCGTGTGTGTGTGTGCGTGTGTGTGTGTGTGTGTGTGTGTGTGTGTGTGTGTGTGTGTGTGTGCGTGTGTGTGTGCGCGTGTGTGTGTGTGTGTGTGCGTGCGTGCGTGCGTGCGTGCGTGCGTGCGTGCGTGCGTGCGTGCGTGCGTGCGTGTGTGTGTGCGCGCGCGTGCGTGCGTAATGTACGTGTGGATATGTATGATTGTAGATCTGCTATTTTTGCTATTCAACATGCAGCAAAGCATTTAAGGCTTAAGTGCTGAAGTTAACCCAGGAACTTTTCCTCAGTTAAGAGCTGTTTTTTTTTTATGTAGCGTTGAGTTCTGAAACTGAATTGTACCATTAGCAAGAGATGTTGAACATTCTAGATATGTCACCCTGACACCTACTCTTTTTGGTGCATTAGACAACATCTTTTATTCCTGAACCTGAAATGACTTTTGTGTTCGTTTCCTGATTCAGATGTGCATGCGCACACACACACACACACACACACACACACACACACACACACACACACACACACACACACACACACACACACACACACACACACACGTATTGTAGTGAATTATGCCAAAATTCAATTAGATGAAATTGATTAGATGTTTAGAGACTAGACAGTAAAAATATAGATAGTTTAGCATACTTGACGACAATGCATATCATAAACACCCATATATTATGCATGTCTACTGAATCAGCCAAGTCCACACACACACACACACACACACACACACACACACACACACACACACACACACACACACACACACACACACACACTCAATCATAGTACAGTACGTGCAGATATACACAAGCTCATATATATTACTCACAGTTGAAGCCTCTGTTAACCTGTATATATTTGTATGTATATATATATATATGACTTGTATATACAGTATTTATTCATTCCTATATTAACTTATTTCTTGTTAGACTTTACATGTTAACTCAGTCATTCAGATCCTCTGTAGATGTATTGTGTCTAAACCCAGCAATTGTAATTCATTTTAAAGGCGTAACTTATCTTACTAACAAACTAAGAGTATTATACATTTATTATATGGCTTATTATTCCGTATAACGTTTTCCTAACAAAAGAGAAAAGTAAAAAATCACAGAATACACAATTAACGACAAGAAAATATTAATAAACATATGCACAATAGTCCTTTGGATTTGTATGACAAGGAAAGTATTGTTTGGACCGAGCTCATCCTCTCAGTCCAAACAAAGCGGTTACTTTTCAGGATTCATGTTCCAAAATGGCAAAAGTAGCAGATCAGCAAGCTCCAAGCTTCTGGATCTGCTACTTTTGATGCTTTTGAGTGACACTGTAGTATGATGAAATAGGGCATTGATTTACAAAAATCACCAACATTTTGAATATGGAGATAAGAGGTTTATGGCCCTACAGCAACGTTATATGGGCGGCTCGTACTTTTCTGTGAATGTGTGTGAATTAAGAACGCTGACCTGCAGAACCGCGACGTGGCCAGAGGGTGTAATCACACCATAGGCCGGTGCTACTGCTAAATAGTAATATGCTGTCATCTGTCATTGGTATTTAAACTCCAGCTGCAGTTAAACAGTGTTGTATTTAAGGAGAAAATGTGTAATGAAGTATTCCTAACAGGATTCCTACAACTGGAGCATGCAGCAATAGCCTGAAACACAAGCGGTAATTGACTGTGAATGTGTGAACAAAATGACACTTGGAATATTATAAAACACTGGCAGAATTGTGAAATCCTCTCAAGACAGTATTTGTTAATCATTTTATGCTTCTTAACTCATATGCTGCCATTTAACAATACCTTCGTACTCTTTAACTGCCATTCGTCTCCATAGACTTCCATGTAATTCATAGTGCACGGATCATGCACACCCATGCCTAGATAATGCACCACGTGTGTCCACATTGCTCACAGCTTTCAAACAAAAAAATCCGAATGGAAATCCGTTCAGGCATTCATGAGATAGCAGCCATTATGTTTTACACTGTTGTGAGCTTGGAGGTCTGCTACCTGAGTTGTATGGGGGTTGTATGGGGGTTAAACAAGCAATTTCGCGATCGCTATCATGCCTACTAACGTTTTTGGGGTCCCAAAACATTTTTTGAAATTTTTTTTTTTTTTGAAAATTATTATTTTTTTTTCCAAATGGCGGAAATTCTCGGGTTCCTCGGGCGTGGCAGGGAGGGACATCGCGAAATTCTCGGGTTCCTCGGGTTTGGCAGGGTATTGTTGACATCTTATGTAAACGTGAATATAAAATACATAGTAGATGTTAAACGACATGAATACTAAGCATTCCATTCATTAACCAGCTTGCTTCAAATCCAATCAAAGATATTGAATGTGTCCAAAGGGAAGTCCAAGGCTTAACTAAGCTTTGGAACGGCAAGTCACGATTCGCCAATACAATTATAGTTCATCAATTAGTTAATCTTATATTGGATTAGCTCTGTGCTGCCTGCAGATCTCTTTTGCATGTGAGGGAACATTTTATAAGGAACTATCTCACAGAGTGTGTTTTGTGAGTCCCCTCCCCCAACACAAGAGCTATCGTCGAGGTATTACCTTGTCCTGCACTGTGGGACTCTGTTATCAAGGCTTGCTTCATATTCATATGGAGTCTCATACATACTCCTGTCATTATTTGGTACAACGTAGCGGTAGCAATTACTCTTCAGTGGCTTACCGGTGCTGCCGAGATAGGGAGATGAAAATCAGTGGTTGTGGCACAGAGGTTCAGAGGTATGACCTAGACTGCAATGAGTATCATGTTGGTCAATCTTTTCAGTCTTTGTTTTGTGGGAATTTGAATACCTTTGGTATTCAGTGCAGGAGGTTCTGTACAATGGCCAGATCATTTCAGAATTCATGTTTTATTGCTTCCCGCTTTACAGTATCCTGTATCACCCTCTCTCTTCTCCCCCTCCCTTCCTCCTTATGTCTCTGGATTCGCCTGACTTTGGTCCAGTTATTCCCAAGAACGTTTGCCCCCCTCCCCTTGTTATCACAAAAGAGCAAGCGCATCTTAAACATACACAAGGTGTGGAGGCAGTGATTGCTGTATCTTCTGCCCCTACTGTGGGTGGCGGGAGATGATAACGTTAGCCAGCAAGCCATTTACATTCAAATATGTTTTTTGAATGTTTTTTCTTCCCTTTTTCTTTTTTTCATCATGCCAAGACTCTGATGTGGGAACAGATTCATGGTCAATTGAAGGCAAGGCACCTTGCTTGGAAATGAATATTTCTGTCTGACTGCGGAAGGGCTCTGACATAAGACACTGAAAGTAATATTCCAAAACCCTTAAAAAATAGCTACCGTATCAGAAAATCAATGAAATGGATTATCTTCTAGTCATATTTTGCCTGTCATATGCCATTATGTTCAGCTTTTGTGTAAGGTAAAATACAGCAGCAAGAACCAGTAGTGAACCAGTAGTGTTTTCGGCTTTCATTTAATGAATGGAAAGCTGTGTTGCCAGAATTTGCGAGAGAAATAAGCAACCAGGTCTAAAACAAGGCGACTATTAGAGGCCACATGACCACATTAAAACGCGTGATTCCTAAACCCACCAGGATTGAGTTAAGACCCGCCTCCTCTCGATAATCTTAAGTATGAAAGTGCCTATGAACGTTAGTGCTGTTCGCTCAAGTGCAAAGTACCTGCTACTACCTACTGAATCTGATCCATTACAATAATACTCGCAGCATAATAAGCCCAAAGCAAAGCCATATCCAAACCATAACAATTTAACTGATAATCAGTAAGAGTTTTTACTGATTTTTACTGAGTAGACTAACAAATTAATAGCTTTATTCTCAGTACGTTTTTCTCTTTAGCAAAGTTACAAAGTTTTCCCTTTATTAACTCATTGCATGCCAGGCCCGATAGTCCCGAGATTATTTCAATGTCTTTCCCTGCCAGGCCCGATAGTCCAGAGAATTTCCGCCATTTTGAAAAAAAAATATATATATATATTCAAAAAAAAAATGTTTTCAAATTTTTTTTGGACCCCAAAAAATGTAGTAGGCATGATAGAAATCGCGAAATTGCATGTTTAACCCCCATAGCAACCCCATCTATCAAACATGGCAGCCATCTTTGTTTACATTTTAGGAAAACATAATGGCTTGTATCTCATGAATGCCTGAACGGATTTCCATTCGGATTTCTTTGTTTGAAAGCTGTGAGCAATGTGGACACACGTGGTGCATTATCTAGGCATGGGTGTGCATGATCCGTGCACTATGAATTACATGGAAGTCTATGGAGACCAGAGGCACCATAGAGTACGAAGGTATTGTTAAATGGCGGGGAATGTGTTAAGCACAGTACAATTAAGTCAGTTTCAAGATTTCTTTAGCACAGTTTATTTTGAGCACTGTAGTGAGAAATTAATAGTTGTGCATTGTGCAAATGCAGGCTTTTCTCAAGTACAAGTCTTCATCCACCCTCCATGTGTCAGGCAGGGATTTCAGCCACTCCTGGAAGTCCTCGCGTTTCCACGAGGCGGGTCTTAACTCAACCCTGGTGGGTTTAGGAATCACCCCATTAAAACTATATGTGCATGGGATATCTGAACAATCTACTGTTCAAATAAGCAACTGCACTTTACAAACAAGCCCCAAAAACCGCAACCCACAACTACCAATAATTTGCAAGCAACTTTACTGAAAAACAAGCCCAAAGCCGCTTATAATAACCAAGAACATAAACCAGTAGTGCTTTCATCTAAGGAATGAAAGCACAGTGTTTGTTTTAATGACAAACAGCCCAGGTGGAGTTGAAACTCCCCTCTTGCATTGTACTGTAGCTACTGGCTCTCTGTCCCAAAAAAATGACCGCCCCCTTTTACAATGGGAAGACAGGAAGAAATGAAATCCTTTGCCATCTTAGTTATTCAAATCAGGGCCATGGAATGAGGCAATCTGAGCTTGTTTGCATCACAATTCGCCATACAGCGGTGATGTTATGCTAATGACCACTCTGGAAAATGCTCAGCCCCCCTAAAGCTGTCCCCACTTTCTGCCAAGGGAATGGTGGAGAAGGAGCAAGGACCACTGTTACAGAAACTAACTGAATGCACGGTCAATAAAAAAAGGTGGAAAGGAAACCTTGAATTTCAAGACAAATTTATAATTTTGCAATTTTGTATTATACAATTATACACTTGCCTTGGTTTTACCTTTTACATAAAAAAATCATAATAATCAAGTTGAAGTCATTTATTTTCCCTCTGTAATAATGTGTTATGTTATTGTGCGTTGGGCTGTGGAAGCCATTCTGATTTGTGAAGTGTGTGTGTGTGGTGCGTGGGGGCTCTTTGAATTTCTTCCTCCTCGTCTTTGAAAAAAAGTCAATGTACTTTCATCAGGTTTAACAAGCACCATTACCTGACAGGCCGGTAGTGAGCAGAGATTTAGAGCTGACAACTGACTGCTCTCAGAAAGGCTACACCCACTTCTTTTGTCTTGGCTAATGACGAGCTACCTCGTCGCACGCACGTACACACATGCACACACACACACGCGCGCGCGTGCGCACGCACGCACGCACGCACGCACGCACGCACGCGCACACACACACACACACGCACACACACACACACACACACATACACACACACACACGCACACACACACACACACACACACACACACACACACACACACGGGTATACACAGTAAGTTGTGACCTACATGGCATTCATACCATGGTCTTCACCATTAGAAATGTAATCAACTAGAGGTTCGCGGGCCTTCGGGCCGCTCACATCTAAAGTCCACGCCCGCTTCTTTACTAAAAAACTTTTTTTTTCAAAAAAAAGGTAAAAAAAGAAAACAAAAAAAAATTAAAAAAAAATATTTTTTTTTGAAAAAAAAAAGTTAAAAAAAAAAAAAAAAAAATGTTTTGGGGGGGAACTATTGTGGCGGAACTATTGTGCCGCAGCACGTTTCCGGTTGGACATATTTGACCGCCGGACGCACTTCAGGTTAAGAACTCCGTGTGCCACGTGATCAGGTCGTGTCTGACAAACAAATAAATACCGCTGGCTGCAGTTCTAAAATGTATGTATAGATAGAAATAGGGATAGGAATTAAACACATAATTAGGAACAACATCAAATATCATGATATTATTGACCTAATACCTACCAGTAAGACTCCCTAATCGGGAGATAAGCGACCGCCACGTCGCATACACAAACTATAGAAGCCAGTCATAGCCAATCAGGAGGGGATATGGGAAATGGGACAGATCCATGTTGATGACATGACTTGCGTGATTTTAGACCAAAATCTGTAGGTGTCCAATTTTTCTTTTGCAAAAATTGGCCTGATGGTGGCGCTAGAAGAGGGGGCGGAGGTTATGATTTGCCATCTATAATAATAAAATCGCCCATTCTACAAGCTCACTTTGCAAAATAATTTGAGAGTATAAAATAGGGCTTATGTGAACAAGGATACATTAACACTACTGTATCATATCAAATAGAAGCAGAATTGTGCTATGTTGAAGTAGGCTAGGTTGAAACCTTGCGCTGCCGGCTTCATGCGTGTCGTGTCGTGTCGGTGGCACTGCACAGTGCACACCAAGGGTACGCTCTTTGCACTCTCTTCTATTTTAGTGAGGGCCTGAGATTATGTGGTGTCCCTTATTTTGGCTTTGCGTGTCCTTCCTCCCAGCCACAGAAAGGTTAAAAGCCTCAATTAGACACAACGCCAAGGCCGGCCACACTGAGCACGACGCCTCTAATCTCAGAGAATTAGCACCACTGTTCTCCAAACACAAGACGTTTTTATTAAACCCCCCCTCACCCCCATGGTTGTGCATTTAGCAAAGAGCCAATAGGTTCAAAATTTCAAAACATTTCGTACATTTCAGAATTTTCGTCAGCTGGTTTTCCCTATTCCTTGTACGAGGAAGTACGAGTATATCGTCACTGTCAGGCAGAAACCTCGTAACTCCAAGTTTCAAATGTGTACGCTTCTTCGTAAAGTAAAGCCCTGCTTCATCATACAAGACTGTCGCGCACAGAACTTGAAAAATAGCAGATCTACAAGCAGTTGTGTGCTTGTAGATCGTCTATTTTCACTATTTCCACCCGACAACAACGATATGGGGCTTAAGTGTTTAAGACATGTTCAAAACACACTGTAGAATGGATGGTTTATTATTGGCACACTTTGCTCCGCCTCCATTTTAGATGTGTCTCTTACAAGTCATCTTCTCTGTTACCTTCTTTATGTTTTGTATTGCCACCTGCCGTCTTAAAAATTAATCACCCTGTTGAATAATGCCTCACGATCACCGTGCATTATTGATGAAGAGGTCCTTAATAGAGGGACAGAGCAAGGCTTTTTAACCATCCGGTTGCTTGTTTCGAGGGAGTGAGTGAGAGGGAGTCGGCCAGAGAGATGAGAGCAGAGAAAGAGATCACAAAGGCTGTGAGCTGGTGCATATCAGGGTAAATAAAGCACACTTGAATTATCTTTGCCTAAAACCCAAGCACTGAGGAGCTAGGCTGGTGAGTCTGGGTTTGTTTGTATAGTTTAGATTAGTTCTGTTTTGTAGCAGTGTTGTAAGACAAAAAGTTTATTGCACTGTGCTGCACTATTTCATCCTACTGATGTCTGTAGCCGTTTGCTGCAGTCTGACCACAAACAACCTGTGTGTAGTAGTGCTGGCTCACCACAGCTCCTGAGGACACCAGCATTGTACGAACGTGACAGAATGTGACAGAACCTCCCATCACCTCCCAGGAACTGCATGTTGATTTGACCAGCCACATTGTCCTGCATTATTTTTTAATGAGTGCAACACCGATGCACCCTCCTGAAACTGAGAATTTGAGAAAGAGAGAGAGACAGGCGTCTGGGCTGACTGCCGAGCTCAGACTGTGATCCATGATTTATTTTGACTAATTTAGGCACAGCACACTGGATCACACAAGAAACGTTTCTTTTATGATGTCCTAATGTACTCTCTCCAAGCAACGCGCAGAGAAAGTGTTGGGCTGCACATACTAAATGTGGTTGTTTTTGTGTAGAGCCAAATGTATAGTTTAGACTGTTCTCAAGGTGAACTGTACGGTGCCAAGGACTTATTGGACTTGATTGACAGGTACTATCACAGTCAGATGCCCATATAATGGTAGGGCTCCCAATCCTGACCTTCCTATTTATCTTGCTGTATTAATGTCAGCCCATTAATTCCTAGGCGGGGAGAGCATTTGGCAAAGACACCGCTTTAACAGCCCTGGCTGAATCGGGTCTTATCTCTGAGGACCTGAAAGGAATAGTTTTGTGCTATCGGTGAGTGGAAATGACATTTTCAAATTTCATTCGAGATAATCCACTTCACTTCACCACTAAAACATCAAAATTACTAGCAACAATGTGCGGAAAACAGTATTAAAACTTTGTTCCACCGTGTCAAATAATCTGCCTATAATCCATGTGGACAGACAGGTATAGGTATCTTTCCGCGCTAATAGGATTTCAGTTGCATTACTTAAATGATTATGATATGAATTTCATATATGGACAGGGGGCAAAGCAGCACTCACCGCTCTCAGCTTTATTGAGAATATCTCATAAATATATATAATAAATACGGTGTTGTGATCTTTACAGCAGTAGCCTAAATATGAATAGGCCTAAAGCTCACCCATAGCAGCAGTACAGTACAAGTAGGCATGGCTATAACATTTGTAAGTATAATGTAAAGATTTCTGTACATCCTGTACATTTCTGTCCATCCGAGGGACTTTCTTTTTTTCCTCTCAGAGAAGGCCGGCTCTTCCATATTTTTTCTCTCCTCCATAAAAGTATTGATGAGCTGGCATGTGTCAGGGCTTGGGCTCGTGATCGCTTTATTTAGTAGCCATATGTCTGGACCAGTGGGGAGTGCTCTAATCGATTAATTGAATGGCTCATAAAAATGATGAATGGAAGGCTAGCGCTAAGAGCAGCCAGCATGAACACGCACCACGCTTACAACACGCTGCTCCTGTATGCCATTTTGTGCACGGACCCAGCACTGCCTAAGAGCTATGGAATAATGAATCGCTCTCTCTGCACTTCTTTGGAAAGCAAAACATTTTATGATCCCTAGATTCTGAAACGATGGTGTTTATGTGTTTTGATATGATGAAGTAGTAGGGTCGGTTGGCCAATGCCTAGAAGGGATATACATTAAAGGTCCTTGCACATTGCTGCGTTATTTCGGCCGAATATCGGCACAAATTTTAGAGCACGTTATGTCAATCACGTTTGGGTGTTATTTCGTCCGCATACATTTTTATTTTTTTCCGATTTTCGCAGCTGTCACCACTGGTTTTACGGATTTCGGATTTCGAAAACGCAATGAAAATGTGCAAGGACCTTTAGACATGCACCTGATTCATATCTCCGGATGGCTGGATTAGAGTGAAAATATAAATACTGTAAGACATCACAACAGCATCTATTGAGCAGTGGCAGTGCATTTCTTCTGCCCAGATAAGACCTCAATGGCCAGCACGGATTTGAAATAATAGGAAAAGATATATATTTTTAGTACTAATAATTTTTCTTTTATTCCCCCCCCCCCCCCCCCCCGCCCCCCATTCTCACAAAATATAGAAGAGCTTATCCATCTGCCTCGGAGTGATTTGTCCCGAAATAAACTGTCAGCCATTTAACGGCAGACACTTCCTTAACCGGCGTGTAATAATAAAAATAAACGCTATTCAGCCCCCCCGCCAGCCCTCCCCGTGTGTTCCCTAAAGTAAGTCCACTAAAGCCTCGTTTATGCTTCACCGTGTGACACGTCCTATGCTGGAAAAGAGCAGATATGCAAGCTCGCAGCGTGTCTCGTTCGAGACCCGCCGTGAGCTTGCAGATCTGCTATTTTTGGAGTCTCAACTCCCTTGGTGAAGTACAAGTGGGGCTTTAAGTAGCAGAAGAGCTGTCCCGTCGTGCAGCATGCCACGTCTGACCTGGTATTCCACAGGCTGTGCCCCCCCCCTCGTCGGGGTCGGCGGGGGGGGCTGCGTTCAGGGGCACTGTGGCCGAGTCACGCAGTGTTTGGTTGTGGTGTCAGTCATGGCCTCCCTCCACCCTCCACCTCCTTGCTCCGTCCTGCTCTCAATCATCCCCTGGGTGAAGGGGTCAGCGTCTGATTCTGCCCTGTCCCATATATCTGCCTCAGCGGGGGGGGGGGCCCCACACTCACCCCAACCGGCCAGCCTAGTCTTTCTCTCTCTCTCTCTCCCCACGTCAGAGTATCGTCACTGTCGGGCAGAAACCTTGTATCTCCAAGTTTCAAATTTGTACGTTGTTTCGCTCTAAGTAAAGCCCTGCTTCATCAGACTAGGCCGTCGCACAAAAGTAGTGAAAACAGCAGATCTACAAGCACACAATGCCTCGCACCTGCTCTTTTCACTAGTTTAGTTGATTTTTTATTTATTATAAAAACGAACGGTTTTGGAGATACAAGGTTTCCACCCGACAACGACGGTATGATATTTTTGCATTTTTCGCTTGCAAATTGTACATCCTCAGCGGTGTCTTTTAGGAATATAGCCCCACCCACCCACCCATGTCTTGGGACGGGTAGAGTGCTCTGGGAGCTACAGCAGTTCCCCAGGTATTTCATGGTTTTCCCTTAAAGTGGGTGAGAAAAACAGAGATAAAAGGAGTCCTGACAAATATATTATGTATGAATTCATGTATAAGAGTGTGTGCGTGTGCGTGTGCGTGTGCGTGTGCTTGTGTGTGTGTTGGTACGGGTTGGGGGAAACCTGCAGTGGAAACCAAATGTGTCCAACGTATTCAATATAACGTGGCAGCTCGTTTGGGGTTCTGATTTACATTCGGGTGAATCGAGGGCCCCATATTTCCCTTCCTCTGCGGCCCTTGTGATGTTGCGTGACAATTAACATCCCAACTCTTTCTTGAAGTTTGTTGAAAGCTCAGAGGCTAATTCAAGGGTCAAGCAAGACTTGCAAGCTGTCAATCTTTTATTGTAACCCAAGCCCCGCCCCGTCCCCCGTCACCCCCCCCCTCCTCTCCAACTCCCTTTATTTATCCTGTGTGTCCTCTCCATTCTTCCAGTCCTTATTTTGTAGAAAGACACAGCCCCCCCCCCCCCCCACACACTTTCCAGTGGTCCTCTTTAACAGCTAGAGAGAGACAACTGGGAGCTTTGTCCCAAAGAGCCCGGCATTCTTTCACATCTGCCTCTTGTTTTCAACCCCCCCCCCCCCCCCCCCCACCCCGCATTCAAATTTCAATCTGTCCTTTTCAATCCCTCAACACCAATTTACTGCTTCTCAACCCCTAAACCCCCCCACCCACCCCCCCATCACACACACACAAACGCACGCAGACAAAAACACACAGGCACGCAGACACTCACGCCCGCACACGGTGAAGAGAACCCCCCCCCCCCAAAAAAAAGGTTTTTGTTTCAGCAGTAGGGATGGGACGATAAGCGATATTATCGTTTATAGTGGTAAAAAAACACTCACGATAATTGTATCGTATCGTGGAGATTCCATTTATCATGATATCGTCCTCCGTCATGCACTGGGATCAAGTCACCTTTTATTTGCCGAGCTGCATATCCGGTATCACTTAAACCCTCTATAATTGGTAAAAGGTACTTATAATATACATACTTGATACAGTCTTTTTTTCACTCTCTATCAAATGTCTTTGCCAAAAAATAGCCGATCTACTAGCTCACAACGCGTCGCTCGGGCTATTTTTGGGCAAATGTTCCGCCCCAGGATAATGGATTTTGATTATCACGATAATGTCGTAAATGGCGATTTCTTTTGTCACAATAATCGTGATATGACATTTTCATATCGCCCCATCCCCATTCAGCAGTATGTATAGGTTTATTGTTGTTTTGTTGTGCTCTCCTGCAACGCCTTCATTCTTCATCAGACCAGTTTGTCTGTTACAAAGCGCTCTGTTGGAATCGCTCCGCCGTTGGCAAGTGTATCAAGTGCACATATGTTTAAAGCCTCTGGGCCTACGCCCCTGTGGCTTCCCCATCTCTCAGAGCACTTTAACATCTGTCTGCGCCCGACTTCATATTTAGCCAAACAATGTGGTGCCTGTTGACATTCTGGCAAATCTGTGCTTAACGTTCACGCACGTTGCTCTCAATCCCGCGTCTCCCGAATTAGAAAAGAAGATACGGCCGTGATTATGAGGGCTACGGGCGACAATGATGGATCGATCTGTCCGTGACCGCGCCTCCCCCCCCCCCCCCCCCCCTCCCGACACCCTGTAAACAACTCCATATCAAACACGCCGAAACACCCACTCTCTCTCTGTCTCTCAGATCACAGCCAAAGTGGAGAGCTGTTTAAGGAACCAGTCAGGGTATGATCACCGTTAGTTTTCTGGTGGGAGCCTAGGCGGGCGAGAGAGGAAAAAAGCTCCCCCGCTGAGAAGGGAGACCCCGGCACGTCTAATGAGGAGAATGAGAGTGAGGCGAACCTCCCTCCGCTCTGTGCCTTTGGTATCTGGTCCATGTTAAACACTCTCAGCATGACACAAAAGATATTAAAGTATAGGACTGTTATCATCGATTTACAGAACACCCATCCCCATGTACTAGGGATCTACGCTCCGCCATTATTTATTTATTTTCCCAGCAGGGGGAGGATCGAGGCCTCGGCTGCCTCCCAGAAACAAAAAACTGCTTAAAAGGCAATTCTGTCTTCTTTGTCCACATGTTTGTGTGACGCAGGAGCCTCTGTTGTGCGAGCTTACCTCGCTTTTAGACCAAACAATGTCGTCTGGGATGAAAGCGTAATCATATTGATACAGCACTATTGTCTGAGGCTGAGGCGGCTCGTTTGCTTACTGGAACACACCTGTGCACACACACACAAAGGCACAACACACACTCACGCGCGGAAGCACGCGCACACACCCCCACAAAGATGCACATATTCTCCATTGTAACTGTAGCAGTATGTTTTTCATTACTATCTCTCGAGGCAGTGTACTGTTAAGAAATTGTATTATACTGAAGCATACTGTGGGAATAGAAATGGCAACAATAAGAAGAGTTATAGGTGACGGTGAATAAGGGGGATTTGGAGGTCAGGGAGGGAATGTGATTTGGAGATGGCGACAGGAGACTTGGCAGCACTCGCCGGGGAGGGTTAAGCAAGTTGGTGGGTTTCAGGAAATAATGCCACAACATTATCTTCAGCTTTGAAAGGCCAATGGAGGGATTATCATCACTTGAATGTCAGAAGACATATGAGGATGTGTCTGGTCTCACAAGTTCATCTCCCCTTAAAGTGTTATTGTTGTCCGGGGTGTGGGTGGACAGAATGCCACCGGGGTGAACTTTGTGACTTTGCTTTGTTGTGGCAAAAGCAACCTAGTCTTTTGACATTTGATGCTTTATTCAGATATAGGAGAGTGTAGTAGGGACAGGGATCCAAGAGGATTGTGATTGATGAATTTCACACATGCAGTACATGATGACAGCACCTGGATTCGAACGCGGGTCCTTCTTTACAACTTTACAAGGAGCACAATGCTCTGTGCACTAACTGGCCGGGCCACCTGGCACGTGGCAACATTCTGATGAAGGCCTTGTTTTCATGGACATTGATAATAGCGTAATTATATACTGTATATCCACTTGCCCCCGATAAAGCTGGATCGGTGCAAGGTACAATGACCATTAAACCGAAGAACGAGGGTTGGGGATTTGCCGGAATCCAATACACCCAGGCTCCGTAGTCAAGTTTCGTCTGTCGAGTCTCATTAGTGCATATTATTCCATTGAAACTAAATACACTCTGGCTCAGCGTGCTGTGCTCCTGTTAACCTCTTTTAAATGGCTCTAAAATTAGAGGTCTCAGGTGGGACATAATGTCATTCCAAATGAGTTGATTATGGCAGGCGTAATTATAACTTTGTCAGCTAATGTGGTGCACCCTGCATGTTTGGCCACGATGAGTTATTATTACACCGTCGGAGAACTTCAGAGGAAGACGTATCAAAGACTGGTTTTTAACCCCTGTGGTGTCGGGGGAAGACAAGGGAACCTTTACTTACGTTCTTAAGGCTGTGTTATCTTGTTGACTCTGCTTGGGAGACGAGACGGGCTAAAGAACAGTGTTTCTCAAAGTGTATTCCAGGGACTCTGTGGGTTCCTTTGGGGGGTGGGGTCTAAATGGACCCATACGAGTGTGTAACTCTGACAGTGTACAAATGGACCTAACGGGTCCATTTGGTTCCATTTGTACACTGTCAGAGTTAGGGATGGGACGATATGAAAATGTCATATCACGATTATTGTGGCGAAAGAAATGGCGATTTACGATATTATCGCGATAATCAAAATCCATTATCCTGGGGCGGAACATAAATTTTGCCTAAAAAATAAAAATAGCCGATCTACAAGCTCGTAGCTTGTAGATCGGCTATTTTTTGGCAAAGACATTTGATAGAGAGTGAAAAAAAGAAATATGTACATTATAAGTACCTTTTACCAATTATAGAGGGTTTATGTGGTACCGAATATGCAGCTCGGCAAATAAAAGGTGAATTGATCCCAGTGCATGACGGAGGACGATATCACGATAAATTAAATCTCCACGATGCGATTATTGTGAGTGTTTTTTCATCACGATAAATGCTAATATCGCTTCGTCCCATCCCTAGTCAGAGTTAAGGGGAGACCTTGACATGTGAAAGTTTGAGAAACACGGCTAGAATTTGGGTCCTCAGATCGGAATCGCACTAGCTGGCTGGGAGGGAGGGGGGGAGAGAGAGAGAGACAGAGGGACAGGGAGGAGGAGGGAGGGGGGGAGAGAGAGAGAGACAGAGGGGCAGGGAGGAGGAGGGAGGGGGAGAGAGAGAGAGGGAGGGAGGGAGAGTACAGGGTTGTTTTTGAATCTGTTAGAATAAAATGGGCAGGACCAAAAAAAAAAGGAAAATGTTTCTAATGGGTTCCTGTGTGCCTTGTTGCTGGAGTGATGCCGTATCCCATGGTGGATGTGCTAATGGTTCTGGGGAGCAAGAGGACCCAAGCCAGAGCCAGACAGTGTAAACACGCAGACAAAAGGGAGCCGTTAGGAGTGTGAAACGCATGCCTGAGCGCACAGGTAGGCATCAGGTTTCACCCTCAGACGACACCCATCGCCGTATCTATGACAGGGAGGAGGCCATTTGCTTTTGTAGCGCAAAAAAAAAGAAAGAGGGCAAAAAACAAACAAAGTGAACAGACAAGTAGCAGGAGGACGGGGACGGTGCAGGCAAGGAGGAGTGGACTTCTGTCTCAGAGGGACGGTGAGCGGAGGGAGGGGGGGGGGGGGGTGGCGTTTGGAGAGATAAGTCAAGTCTGTGGTAGGGATGGGACGATAAGCGATATTATCGTTTATCGTGATAAAAATAACTCAATCGTATTGTGGAGATTTAATATCCGGCACCACTTAAACCCTCTAGAACTGGTAAAAGGTACTTATAATATACGTACTTAATACAGTCTTTTTTTTCTCTCTCTTTCAAATGTCTTTGCCAAAAAATAGTCGATCTTCAAGCTCACAACGCGTCGCGTTGTGAGCTTGTAGATCGGCTATTTTTTGGCAAATGTTCCACCCCAGGATAATGGATTTTGATTATCGTGATAATATCGTAAATCGCGATTTCTTTTGTCACAAATAATCGTGATATGAAATGTTCATATCGTCCCATCCCTAGTCTGTGGTCAGTCCCCGAACAGAGAACAGTGGCCATTTGCACGTTGGCTTGTTTATTTGTGAAGGGAGATAGCAGAGCGGGTGCAGCTCCCACCCAGACTGCCTCTGGGTCGCACAGGGCTTTGAGGTGGGTGTGGCATATTGTGTGTGTGATGACAGCAGATTGGTCCTGCCTACCCCTCTAGTGAAATGGTCAGCACTTAGCTTCCATTAAGGGATTTCCCTTTTCAGGATTATTGACCTTCTGGGCTTATTTTACTGGCTTGTGTGGATTTGTGGCGTTTAACAGTTTGATGAGGTTTTCCACAACCCTTTCTTTCCTTTTCCCCCCCCTCTCTTTTTGCTATGGAGGCAGAAATGCATAGGCAGCAGTGCAAGTGCTTTGCGTGAAGATTATGAAGGTTAAAATGCCCCTGAGAAGTTGTGTGTGTGTGTGGGGGGGCTGAGCAAGCTGTCAGTCATGTATGCTAACCACCCCGCCTTTATGGAAAACCTGGATTATCCTTTGAAATGTGAGCTAAATCTCACTCTTTTTTTGCGCCACAGGTGATAGGACCAATGATGTCCCTGTTCGAGACCTGCTCGCCTGGACTTTTCTAACCACGTTTGTCACAACCTAAAGCTGCCAGAGAACAGTCCACAGCAGGCAGTGCACCATGGCCTGCTCCCTGTGGAAACTACCCGCCCTGTACTGGTTCATCATCGCCCTGAGCCACGTCCACACCTCAGAGGGTAAGTGCCACACACACCACACCTCGTCTGTCCTCCAGGGCAGTGCTTCTTTCAACCTCTTCAGGCCGCGACCCCCCCGAAATAATCATATTTGATCTGAAACGCCCAGACAGGCACCTGGAATTGTAGGTTCTACAGACTATTGTTCTTTACTATTTCTAGCTTTGAAGCTGCACGCCGCGCACATGAACCATTGGCTGTCCCTTAACTCTACACTGTCAGAGTTAAGGGGAGACCTTGACATTTTTAAGTTTGAGAAACACTGGGCTAGAATTTGGCTTGAAAAAAAGACCATTGCATCAAAAGTAATCAACTATCAACTATACTATAAAAACTGTTCAAACTTTAGCCAAATTGTAAAATAATATAAGAAAGAGGCAAACATTTTGAAAATAGCTGATCTACAAGCTCACAAGTTGTCACAACGCTCAAAAACCTTTTATTGGAGACCCATACAATTTTGAGGCAACAGTAGCAAGGGCTGTAGAGTGTAGACAGTCACACAGCACTGCTTTACAGACTCAAACTAATTTAATTTAATTGAATAATTGAGTTTATAAATGCCTCCTCATTGACCTCATATCACTTTATTAAAGAAAAACCCATTATTTGATAACTTTTTATCCTTCCCCTACAGTCGCCACTCGCCATTATGGTGTTTTACTTGTTATTTTGACATTTTTTTAAAATATATTTTTGGGCTTTTTCTGCCTTTATTGATAGGTGTACAGTAGGCTGACAGGAAACGGGGAGAGGGGGGGACATGCAGCAAAGGTCATCATCAGGTTCGGGACTCGAACCTGCAACGCTGCAAGGGCTGGATTAGCAGCCTACAGTATGTGCCTGGACCACTACCCTGTGGCCCAGGCCGTTTGACCAGTTTTTATAGTCGGCTATTGTTTATTCATTACTTTTGATGCAGTAGTGGACTTTTTCTTTTCTTTCTTTCTTTTTTGTAATGTATTAAAAAGTTCCAAAAAGTTCTCATTTGATCTGCCAAATGCAGTAGCTCTATTAGTGTCAGTGAAAAGAACATTACACTGGTGCAGTGACCTCAGTGATTTTGGCACACATGGAACACTACTACTATGTGTAACATTTTGCTAAACGGGAGCCAGTAATGTGACTATTTTACAGTCACATAAATGTGACTCTCTATAGAGCTAAGTGTTGTCGGGTCAGAGATGAATTGTCACACGAAAAAGCTTTGACGTCAGCAGCGGAGCAGCCAGCGCCAGTCTGATTTCAGCCTCACAGCTGAGAACTCTGAATTAGCGCCGAAATTGTGGCTTCAGCCAGAACTGCTGGCTCCTCTGACTGGATGTGATGCTTATCATGTGAGTAAACGCAGCTCAGTCTGAGGACAGTGGGACCCAGGCGGAGGAAGGATCATCTTGAGTGGGTTTCATTAGTTGGTAAATTGTGATTTGTCTGAGATTTTCTGCTTCAAAGCACCAGTTGTCCCCAGTGGGCGTCAGAGCTGGATCAGTTTTGTAATTTCCTCGGCGGAGTCCTCCTGCCTGTGTCTTGTGGTGGGCACGCGCACGGATTTATTTATTTTCATATTTACTTTATTTGTACTGTGCAGCGTGACGTGTTGTGAGCCTGTGGGCTATTGTTGGCAAGGGACGCTGTTCCGTGACGCAGGCTTAACAATCGCCAGAAAATAAGCAAGATGTGGAATGAATATGTTTTAATCACTACGTGCATTTTTTTTTTATGAAGTCACTTTGCTTCTATTATAATTATGAGCTTTATGCTTCCAAACCATATCTCATAATCTGTATTCATTCGCATATTTCTTAATAACGGGAAGAACAGTACGGCTGTTTTGGGGAACACACGTACAATCAAACCAAGATGGAATCATTTCAATGCAATTCATCAGAGATGCCCAATGTGGTTCACTATTCACACTGTATTGATTATGATGAACCCAAGCTATTCATTTAGGTGTGAAAGATAATGGTGCCAACCGTGCCAATACCATATGGCCAATTGGCCATACCAATGGCTTAAGTTGCACCCAAAATATTCACACATTCGTACTTTGATAAAAAATCACACATGGCTGGCGTAACATAATGCATCGTGCATTGGCACACATTCAGTGATCCCTAATGTAGGTTTTGTTGACGCTAGTCTAGTGCATAGCCTATGGGCTTAAAAAGGATTTGGGAATCACCAAGGTTAATAGTAACGTTAATCATCTGCCCTATATGCCTGCACACCGAGATATCGTCCTCAAAATCAGCCCCGGGCAAAGACAGCAGTTACCAATTTTGGAGCCTGTGTGTGTGTGTTTATAAATAAACCCATTTATTTCTGCCATTTGTCATTCACCTTTTCCCTCTTGCTGGTTCACTTGGCCTCGTCTCCCCCTTCCCCTATCCCACCCCAGCCTCAGAGAGTCGCCCGGCAACAGTTCATTACAAACAATATCCCCAAGTAAGCATGGTTCATTAAACTGCATCCGGCCCCTAATATCTTTTTAATGCATTTTTATAATTGAATTAAATGGGTTAGTGCCATGCTGTAAATAGTTTGAAGTTTCTTGTCGTTTTATATTTTCAAAAAAAAAAAAACTTTTCAAAAGACCTGTCTAGAGTCTAGCCGGGATGGATAGCTGCAGGGGGCTGTTCTCTCCTCTCACCTTCCCTGCATGTAATAGGATGCACGTCTCAACCTCTGCACTTGACCTCATGTCCATAGGAATGTGGTTCATTCTACTCACTCACTCACTCACTCACTCACTCACTCACTCACTCACTCACTCACTCACTCACTCACCGCACACACACACACACACACACACACACACACACACACACACACACACACACACACACACACACACACACACACACACACACACACACACACACTCTCACTCACTCACTCACTCACTCACTCACTCACTCACTCACTAATCTGGAAATTGTGTTTATTATTATTTTATTTTTTCTAAAGATTTGTTTTTGGGCTTTTATGCCTTTTATTTATTGGATAGGACAGTAGACTGACAGGAAATGGGAGGAGAGATGGGGTGTGACACGCGGCAAAGGTCGTCCGGATCGGCACCGCCGCCAGGCATCCATGCCTATGTGGCAATGCCTAAGTGGTGTGCACCTGGCCCAGTAGGCCAGCGGGCGACCCCAGAATTGTATTTATTTTTGCCTCTGGGGGCACCACCTCCTTTTTTGTATAGAAACAGGAACTCGGTTTGGCTCCGCCCCTTTCTTAGTCCACTTCCTCCTGTGTGCTCCTGTGTTCATTACTTCAAACAATAACGCTACATGTTCAGGGCAGTGGTGCTGACAGATTCTGCTGTTAGCACCATTCAGAGATTACTCACTCACTCACTCAACTCACTCACTCACACACACGCGCACGCACGCACGCACGCACGCACGCACGCACGCACGCACGCACGCACGCACGCACACACACACACACACACACACACACACACACACACACACACACACACACACACACACACACACACACACACACACACTTGTTTGCTCACATAGTCTGCTTTCTCTGGTCATTCGTTTTATTTAAAGCTTAGTCCAGTCCAGTGAAATCAAATGCCGTGAATTGTGTTTGTTTCTTGTCACTGAGTCACAGGAATGTTTCATCTATTAATTTGCCTTATTATTTTAATTAAGCTACATACAGTATATGTGGCGGAATGTTCTAGACGGAACCTCATTAGCCTGCAGCCCCTCTCAGCCCAATGACGTGGAATCCACCACATGAGATGGCGCTATGTAGTCAATATAGGAAATTGCAATGATATGGCCATTTTGGTTCAAATGTTCCATCTGTCTTATGGACAGCAGTTTCCAGCCCAATCTTACAATTACAATTACTTCACGCAAAACACTGTATTATCATCTAGTACAGCTGTTGAGTCTGCTGGTAGCAATAGTATTATTCGCAACAATATCTATTCTATTGACCGATATAAAGAAGCCTCATAATGCTATATATTCAAATTAAAGCCTCACTATGTAACCTTTTTATGAATAAAATGTAAATTTGTCAAATCTGTATGGTAGTAGGATATCGTAACTGTCGGGCAGAAACCTCGTATCTCCAAGTTTCAAATTTGTACTTTTTTTCGCAAAGTAAAGCCCTGCTTCATCATACAAGGCCGTCGCACAAAAGTAGTGAAAACAGCCGATCTACAAGCACACAACGCCTCGCACCGCGAGGCGTTGTGTGCTTGTAGATCTGCTGTTTTCACTGGTTTAAATCATTTTTAAAGCGATAAATGCAAAACGAACGGTTGTGGACATACAAGGTTTTCACCCGATAACGACGATATGTTGGTTGGTTGTATGTGGTCTCCCTTCTCTTTTAGATTGTGTCAAAGGTCGTGTCTCACCTAGACATAGGATCTTGACCTGACTGTCAACATGCAATTTATCCCCCGAGCAAGCAGCTCTATTAGCTCAATGGTAAGAAAACAATCAGCACTTGAGCAGGAAACTGGGGTAGAAGAGGAAAAGTTACATAGTGATGCTTTAAGGCTGAATGAATAAGGGCTTATTCAGTGTCTCACATTTTGATTATTATTTATTACATTTAATTGGTCCCCAAGTACAGGCGCCAATATTCTACTGACTGAGTGAGACATTTGGTCATAGGGCAGCCACATGTGTAGCTTAACTAGCTTACATCAGGGGTTCTCAAAGTGGAGTCCCGGGACCCCCAGTGGTCCTTGAGGGGAAAATTACTTTATAGTAAACGTAAATACTACATCTACGAGCAATGCTCAGATCTAGCTATTTTCCAAAGAAATATCTTTGCAGCGGGAATATTTTAAAAAGCTTCTAACAACACAAATCTTATATGGAGGTCCCTGTCAGAAAAAAAAACTTTCAGATAGGGGTCATACATATTAATTTGGGGGTCCTTGACATGAAACAAGTTTGAGAAACACTGTCTTATTATACAGTATGTTCCAAACTCGCTGCTTTATCTTAGATGCTGTGACCTGCTTGGATGTGCTGCAGCATCCAGACCCGCCCCGCTGGCATTTGGAGTGATCGCCTTTGAAGCTACGGCTCGTTCTTTCTTTGTCCTAGCGGCATCGTATAGGAGCATCGCCATAGCAACATGGCAAAAATTAGACTGTAGGAAATTATTTTCTGGTCCATATGCCTTCAAAACAATCTTAACTACGTCTGCCGGTGGGGTTGTTGTGGGAATATATCTGTAACTGCGACAAAATAACAATTCCCAGCCAGCTCAGACGAGCGCTCTCTACAAAGGCTTGCCTTAGAATTGGAACGCACTGAGGAGAAAGGCAGAATTAGGGAGCATAGCAAAGATTCTGTGCCAAGAAATAGGCCTAGATGTGGCAAAGTTAGCAGACGCTGCGTGCGTGCATGGAATACATTAATGCAGCATTTCACTGATTTCTATCTGGTGTTTATGCTTTTCCTGTTAATGATGAGTAACATTGCTGTATGATGCACTTCATCAGTGCATGATGTTGTCATTGGTCAGCAAACATGATCTGGCATTGAATCAAACCTCTCTTGTGCCAAAATGTGAGGTTTTCAGATTTTTGTTCTGTTTTAAACAGATGATTTTTTATTCATTTCAGAAATGTACCCTATGCAAACTGGTTGCCATATGGATTTCACATGACTGCAGTCAATTTTTTGTTTGGACAGCCTGTTTGACATTTCATAGAAAGTCACAGGCGTGTACAGGTTCTAATGCTATGGACTCTGGGTGGTGGTTATCTCTGCAAAGGTTACACAAAGAACATTCTGTGGTATGAAAGCCATTTCCAAGTCTTTCAGTAGCAGAACTTGAACAAGTGTTAACACGCCCAACACAGAGAGCTTTGGTTCTCTTAACATTCCCTCCAAACCAGGCTATTGTTTTCGTCTCAAAGCTTGAAATGTTTGAAGTACTTGAGATTTTCTCAAGGGCAACGGGGAAGGGCACCCTTAAAAGTCCTCCCTTTCTAACATGCAAAAGGAAAAGAAAAGATACCTGAAGTCTGCAGTGGAGGGTAAATGGAGTGAAATAGACAATTAAGGCCTTCTGAAATGTCATTACTGGAAATAAAAGCCCAAGGCTTAATTTGAGCTGGATTCCTGCCGGAAACGATGCAGCCTCATCTCAGTGTCTGCTGCCCCACCAGTACCACCTATTTGCAATGGCTTGCTAGCTCTTATGGCAATGGAAATAATTTATATTCATATAACCTTGTAGAGTCTGGGCCAAACCTGATGTTTTCCCTCTGGATGAAACTCGGAACTTTATAGATCGCACACAGACAGACTGTTTCCCATTTCCCACCTGCAGTTTGCAGGGTTTATACTGGTCTGGAGTAGCTTTTTTTGAGCGAGGCTTTGAAACACAATAAATCGACCGCTTGATTTGCGAAGGGCTACTCGCCTGATATAAGAACTGTGCTGTGTTTTCTACAAGAGAGCCACAGATGAACCCTGTCAGGCAAAGTATAGCTAAAGCCAAATGTCATGCTTGCTTTTGAATCGTTTCAATTAGGACTGCACAATTAATCTGCAGTAATGTTAAATCATGATTTTATGTTTCACAATTATGTAGTCATTAAACTTGGCAGTTAAGTCAAGCATCTTTTTGGGCCAGCTGAACCTGCCCTCGTATCCTCACTATTGCACAAGGTCTATTACACTAAACATGTACATCCCATCATGTCCATATCCATCAGGCTCATAAGAGGTAAAACCAGGTCATTGCATACCAATTTTGACCAAATATACTGTATGTAACATATTTCTAAAAATATATACATTTCTAAAATAATAAATGAATTAATAAAACATAATTTTGATTAATAATACTTACAATATTAAGCAAAATTAGGGACAAATTGAATGCTTAGGATTAAGTATTGCTACTTTGCTACAGCTTCCAATACATTTCTCATTGGATAAAGAAGGAAAATATATAAACTGTGGAGGCCAAAGGGGTGAATTTTCTCCTTTGTCGGTTCCACAAATCAGTCTGTCCTGCATCCTCTGCCTGACGTCACCCCGGCGCTTTTGTCTGGCTTCCCAGGGAGCCGGACCAGCATGGGGTCTGTAGACGGAGGCTCCACCATGCTGCCTCCACTCTTTCATCGCTAGCCAGCCTCGGCTGATGAGGAGATAAGAGGACAATGGCTCGTGAGAGCTGTAGCAGTGAGGTATAAGGTGCACCGTAGCCCCTGGGTCTCCTCCCTGCCGAACACTTCAAAATCCTCATTAGGACTTTCAGCAGAAGGAAGGAGGGATTTTGTTGGATTATTGCGTTGTCACAGCTGGCTCCAGGTCGGTGTTTGTCATGCAAGAGCGTGGACGAGCTCTGACACGGTGGAGCCAATGCTGCCGCCGCCATACCCTTCCCCTCCACCCAAACAACACATTCTTCACGTATGCCCCTCCCTCCTCGGAGGTGGCTGAGGTAGCAGTCGGAAGAATGTGAAATTAACCCTAAATGGAGGAAGAATGGTTATTAGCGTGGTGCCCTTGCCGAGGGTTTTTATCGCTGTTTTAGTGCCCCGTGTCAGGTGCCTGTGGGTTTGGGCTGCTGCGTCAGCATTGCTCTTAATGGTTATTTATGTTGGAGATAACCTTGGGAAGCATCATTAGTTTGCTGTTTGCTGTCACCGTCCATAACTCATCCTGAGATCTCGGGCCATCACGCCTATTTGGCAGTCCAGACGAGTGGATACAATGCTTCGTTTCAGCTCTTGCCGCACTCTCAATTTGTCATTTTGCAGCAGAGGCATGGTAAACAGTAATTTATGATTCTATTTATCCACTCTGTCTTTTTAACTTCCCAGACCCCTCTTTTTTTTTCACCCCCCTTTATGAACATGAAGCAAAAGGCATTCCTTCGGGGAGCTGTGGCAAGTTGTTTAATTAGGCCTAAGTCATGAGACCAGCAGACATCGCGAACAAAACAAGGAGGCTGTGTTCCTAGACATGTATCCCGGCGTTTTACATGCTCCTTAATTGGGTTTCAAACTTGTCTAGGGGAGAGTAGCTTCAGTGTGACAGAACTTCCTGCTTTGTGTGGAACCCTCCATCTTTTCCCATCATTCCCTGCACTGATGTCAGGCGGATAATGGGAATTTGCACCGGTCCCGCGGGACCCCATGCTGGGTGGGAAGTAGGTGCTGTGCGAGTCGCCCGAGATTAGTCATCTACCCACATCTCCCTATCTGCCTTGTTCCTCGCTCTCTCATGCTTTGTCTCGTTTTGTTCTTGCCGAGGGAGAATTATGCGGGTCTCTAACAAGTATATCCCAAGGAATCTACAAAACATGCTCCGATAGCCACTGAGTTGGCTCCGTGAACACCAAAGGAGAGGAAAACAGATATGACTTATCAATCTCATGTGCAGCAGCCTATGACCAAACAGCAATTATTCATGGAACATTTATTGTTTTGCGTTTTCTGTTGGTTGCCTCTAATCTGACCATGGTAGACGTGACTGGCGGTATGTGGGCATTTCTGCGTAAAGGATCTGCGATTTCCCAGAGAGATAGGTCTCTATTTTAAATGCCTCATTTTGTGTGCTTCTCCGCGTGTTAGCTGCCCTTTGGGCTACACAGAAGTTGTTTTAACTTGGAGGCGTGCTGGTAGCTGACCGTATAGTGAATCCACCACATAATCACAATATCCCCATGTCGATTCTAGCCGGAGGCCTGCGTAGCATGTCGTTCCCCTTCTCTGCCCCTCAATCACTTTCCTGTTTATCTACACTATCCTGTCTGAGCAAAAGAATAAAAGGTGTTGTTTAACTTGAGTCTTCTTGCATAACGAAGCTCCATGCGTTGACATTAAGCCAAACCCTATGGGCTCGGAGCTACCAAGCTTCACGATGGAAATAACAATGCGTCTATCAAAGTTCTTTGTTTTGGAATCACACGGAGCCAGTGTAGGACTGCAGACAGACGTCACACTAGATGAAGAGGCTGTCGGGATGAGGAGAATGTTTTTGATTATCCAATGTAGATGGCATTTCAAACAGGAACCGCAGTGTACACCTCAGGCCAGACGAATGATCTAGCTCATTGGAGGTCAAAGGGTAGATGTAGAGCGGTTTCCTGTCTGCTACCGTAATATAGTGGAATTTTAAGGTGATTAGAGTCTACAATATGAGGCTCACACAGAAAGCAGCAGTCGCTTCATGTGACTCATACAGGCAATTGCAATTAGAAAAGAACATTCGAGTGTTTGAACCTTGGTTACATCTCCCACTAAATGACTAGTCATTGTTGGATTGGTTCAGCCGTTAACCATACAAGTGTTTTCATTTATTATGCTGCTCGACAAGCCACTTTTTCTTGTTCTTCAATGCAAGCCATTTCCGTCCCTCTGCACCTTCCTATTTGTGCAACAACAGACATTGAGGGATAAATGTTTTGAAGCAGTCTTATGTGAACCGCTATTTATGAAACCATCAACTCAACCGCCTTGAATTTTCCATTCCATATCGGTGGAAAATGCGCACACGCCGCAAACAGCAACAATGTGCAGGTGTTCAAAGGGGTATGTAATCATAGCTTTTGATTGTGAACATGCTGTTGAAAGGCATGTGCACCGAGGCAGAGAAATGCACAGTTACGGTCTCAACCTAAAGCATGCAATGAAAACTGATTGTCGCACACGTTGATACAGTGGAACCACTCACGTAATGGCCACATTTCCCTTAAGAGATCTTAGCAATATTTCCAAATGCTCGTCATTTCACAGATTTCTCCCAATTTCACCCTTAAGAGCAGGCTGCGAGATATCCCTTCTTGCCCTTAGTGAAATCCTCTTTGTCCCCTTGCTTTCAGTCCTGATTTAGAGCGGCCATAAATCCTAAAGAGACTCCTGTAAACCAGGGGCGGTGAACGTACAACCATAAATATAAAGGATTTAGGACCACAGCCTTATGAAGGCACTCTGAGTGCCCACTCATGGAGCCGCATTCACAGGCTCATATTTTTCCCCTTTTTCGCTCAGAGGTCTGGTAGTAGTATCATACTTGTAGTCTATTCATAAGTCCCTTGAGTACCGGCAGCCAGCTATAACATCGAATCCGCTACTTAGCTGGTTCATCTCATTGCTGAGTTATCGCACTATGGATGGGATAATATGAAAATGTCATATTACGATTGTTGTGACAAAAGAAATCACGATTTACGATATTATCGCGATAATCAAAATCCATTATCCTGGGGCGGAACATTTGCCCAAAAATAGCCGATCTACAAGCTCACAATGTGACGCGTTGTGAGCAATATTTTGGCAAAGACATTTGATAGAGCGTGAAAAAAAAGAACTGTATCAAGTACGTATATCATAAGTACCTTTTACCAATTATAGAGGGTTTATATGCTACCGGATATGTAGCTCGGCAAATAAAACGTGGATTGATCCCAGTGCATGACGGAGGACGATATCACGATAAATTGTGAGTGTTTTCTTAATCACGATAAATGATAATATTGCTTATCGTCCCATCCCTATATCGCACTAGTTTGTCACTTCAAGCCCCAGAAGTCATTATCGGCTGATTCATTTCCCGTCAAACATAGCTCACGTCAGGCCGGCCCTAGTTGTGACAGCGGATCAGTATGGCTGCTATGACCTCACCCTCTGCAGAGTCAGAAGTTTGACCTCTTGGAGTCATTATGACCCCAGAGTGCTTCCGTGTGTCAAGGGCTCAGTCCTCAGCTCCTCAGGCAAACCCTCTCAAGTAAATGATGGGCTGAACAAACACTAAATGCCCTGTGCTGTGGTCCGCCTCGTGGTAGCCCATTACCAATCAATATCAAAGGAAATAAGTCATTTTGAATCAATCTCCTTTTAGTATGTCAGGGGGTCTTTTATGATATTGACGTGTCTCAGCTGGAGCACATAACCCCCCCTCTTTCTCCCTCTCTCTCTCTCTCTCGCACACACACACACACACACACACACACACACACACACACACACACACTTATTTAAGTAGCCAACAGGCACACTATTTAAGGCCAGTAAACATGACAGGCATCTAATAAACCCTTCAATAAGACCTTCAGAGCGCCCCCTTGCTGTGACAATGTGAAGGATGGAAACGGATTGAGAAGAGAATGGGAACGGTAGGGGGGCAGGCTGAATCCACGGACTTGATTCAAGAGAGGTTAATAAGTACACATATGAGACTGTCCTCATCAAAAAGACCCGTTGTGGCCAGTCCTAACAGTCGGTCCAGTAAAAAAAGGGGAAAACGAATTTGTACGAGACAGTGAGGCAACAAGATTATTTTGTTTGCCTTTGAGATGTAATGAATAGAAGCCAATAAATCCTTGATGAATTGAAACAAGGGCCACATTTAATTTTAGCTAAAGCCAGCTCACATTTAATGCCAGTGTTGTGAGACAGGAGGCCTGGAATGGCAGATGGCGCTCGGTCTGTAATACAGAAAAATAAATAAGAAAATAATTAATGGAAACAGTATGTCTTGGTATCAGGTGTATATATATCGTCGTTGTCGGGTGTAAACCTTGTATGTCCAAAACTGTTCCCTTTGAATTTATCATTTAAAAAAGGATTTAAACAAGTGAAAATAGCCGATCTACGAGCACACAACGCCTCGCGGTGCGAGGCGTTGTGTGCTTGTAGATTGGCTATTTTCACTAGTTTTATGCAACAGTCTTATATGATGAGGCAGGGCTTTACTTAATTTTGAAACTTGGAGATACAAGGTTTCTGCTGGACAGTGACAATATAGTTGTTGCAAAGCAATTAATTTGACCTTCAGCGAGCTGAGTCAGGAATGAGATGGGATGAGATGGAATGGGGGGGTTGTCTTGTCAGACAATCACTCTGAATAAAACAGTGACTGTGTCGCACAAGAATTGGCCTAACCCTCCCTGCAGCTTCTTGTTCCGGTGGATCTGTGGTCTGGTCTGAATAAGAACCACATCAAGAATTCAGCTGGAGCAGGAGTAGTGTCATCGGGGCATGACTAGCCGGTTGGTCAGGGAATTAAAATGCCAGGTGGGGGTCAGTGGAAGCACTCGCTGAATAATGTGACACAAATGCATACACATGAGAGGGCCTCCCGACTGCCCTGGTGCAGGAAAGAGGAAACTGCTGTGGTCTGGTCTATCCAAGGAAGTGCACGTTGAGGGTGGGGGTGGGGGGGTGAAGCGAGCAGAAGGTCCCCTCTCATTTGCCTGCGCCGACACAGTTGACCCATGGGTGGAATGTGTCCTTATTGAATCGTGCTGCATAAAATGCTCCATTGGGCCAGGGAGGGAAGTCTGGTCTCCCCAATGTCTCCGACTCAATTTTTTCATCGTTTAGAATGGGGAGAGGAAATGATGTTGAGCGCAGGAAGGGTGAGGAGCAAATACGAGGCAAATCCAATCTTAAAGGTCTTTTGCAACAAATACGCCTCGCTGGCCGTACCCACATCCTTATTGCAACGATTAAACTCTGGATGACTTGATAGCGTCTGAAGCGTGTCACTGATAAGGCTGAGTAATGGGCTCCAAATAGCTTGTTGTCACAAAAGCCACAACGGCTTCAAACAGCCAGAATGGCATTCTTCTTTTAGAATGACTCATGGAATCTGTTTAATATGCATCGATCAGACAAAAACATGTATTGCACAAAAGAAAAAACAGCACTTACAATGCGTTTCTCGAATAAGCTCACGCACACGCTTCAGAATGTATATTGAATTTTCAATACAAATAATGGCAGAATGTCCTTTTTTTTTAAACAGGCTTTCAGAACTACACAGCGTGGCCAAAGGCCAAGACCTCTAGAACAGAGTCTGTCTGTATGTATCGATGTCTGTGTCCTCGCATAAACCAATCGCAGCTCATGCTATATCCATGACATCACAAGACACAACTGTGAACTTTGGATCGTGGTTGAAAATGTAATGTAATGAAAAACTCAACATTGTTCTTGTGAACCACTTTTGCACTTGGGTTAAGTTATTATGCAGATTCAATGATTGCCATTTCGATTTAGCCAAAGGAGAATAACTGTGTGTGTGTGTGTGTGTGTGTGTGTGTGTGTGTGTGTGTGTGTGTGTGTGTGTGTGTGTGTGTGTGTGTGTGTGTGTGTGTGTGTGTGTGTGTGTGTGTGTGTGTGTGTGTGTGTGTGTGTGTGTGTGTGTGTATTTTTTAAGGAAGCCAGTTGAAATCAAAGTGAATTGGCCCCACCATTATTATAACTAGCCCTTACCCGTTCAAAGATATGAGCTCCGAAATGATGTGCAGTGTGTGGGTTATGGGATGTGCACTGTGCACACAGTATATGAGGGATGGAAAGTAACTTTAACTGGTGCTTGCATGCTAATATGTAGGAGCATCAATGTAAGAAATACCCGTTCCATTTAACGGCTACAGAGATACTGTGTACCGATCTGCATGATTTTTGGACAACATCTGTAACAGGGCCAGAAACCCCCCCCCCCCGCCCGCCCGCCCGCCCGCCTGCACACACACACACACTCCCCCCCCCGTGTGTGTGTGTGTGTGTGTGTGTGTGTGGGTTTGTGTGTGATTGTGCATGGCCTGAACAACAGCGCCCCTCCCTTAACATGTGTGGTCACAAAAGGTACTGTAGGCTAAATAGATATAGATACACCATAAAAATGCTAATATACAGCATACGATTTGTGAAAGTGACAAACGGGCTTCACAGTTATGTCAGGTGTGTGCATATGCTAATGGTGATGCGATTTCAGACCAATTGCTCCAGCCACTGAGGAGAAACGCTGTTTCAGACAGACAGACACTCACTCACTCACTCACTCAGACAGACATTCGCAAAATTATAGTATAGACTAGCCCTTACCCGTTCAAAGATATGAGCTCCGAAATGATGTGCAGTGTGTGGATTATGGGATGTGCACTGTGCACACAGTATATGAGGGATGGAAAGTAACTTTAACTGGTGCTTGCATGCTAATATGTAGGAGCATCAATGTAAGAAATACCCGTTCCATTTAACGGCTGTGTACCGATCTGCATGATTTTGGACAACATCTGTAACAGGGCCAGAACACACACACACTCCCCCCCCCCCCCCCCCCCCCGTGTGTGTGTGTGTGGGTTTGTGTGTGATTGTGCATGGCCTGAACAACAGCGCCCCTCCCTTAACATGTGTGGTCACAAAAGGTACTGTAGGCTAAATAGATATAGATACACCATAAAAATGCAATTATACAGCATACGATTTGTGAAAGTGACAAACGGGCTTCACAGTTATGTCAGGTGTGTTCATATGCTGATGGTGATGCGATTTCAGATCAATTGCTCCAGCCACTGAGGAGAAACGCGGTTTCAGACAGACAGACAGACAGACAGACATTCGGAAAATTATATGTTAGATATAGTTTGCAACACGCCTGCAGCCCGTTTCTGTCAGTCTCCATAATGTGCTGTATACTAGATCAGACTCAACCAGTGTCTATTTCTCTAGGGCCGTGGTACGACTCGCTCAAAATTTACCGTGTGCTGGTCATCATAGTCATTACATTACATGAAGATGTCCTTGCCTTTTTTTTGTGTGACCTGAAAAAGTCCCACCCCAACCCCCACCACCTCCTCTGCCTGGCCCCAGGGCTATCCGATATTAGACAGCAAGATGACATTGTGCTCTTGTGTGAGTGCAGTCAGCCGACATGTGCAGATGATGTGAAGTCAATAATGCATTATAAAAAAGGGGAATTATGTCCTTGATGAGCCCCATAGAGCTTAATTAGGCCTAAAGGTTGATTTACATGCAAGTGTACATGAAATCCGATAATGGCACATGTTTTCCCAGCGGTGCCGTGTAGTTTCGTTGGTGCTTGATTCCCTTCTGTATCGAATCCATTCGTGGCTATCATAAAAAAAGAATAATAGACACTCAAACATGCTGCAGCGCATTCTGGCATTGTTTTACCTTTTTTTTTTTTTTGCAATTCTTTATTTAGGGAAAAATAATTACATCCTGTTACAAAATTCCACAAATATATACACATGTATAACATTGGTAGAGGATGATTTTGTTTCTGAATAAAACTCTTCCTAAATACCATCCATTTTTCCTTTTTTTTTACACACAAACATAAAAGGAAAATAAAATTAAATAAAATAAAAGCATGAATGAGGTCAGGGAAGCGAACATGAAAATGAAACGTCAGAAAAACCAAAGAGAACATTGTGGCTTTTTACCAGCTATGTCTTTGTGTTAGGGGGAGAAAAATCCCATGCAAAAGATCTACCTTTGAAAGTAAATACCTGCATAAAAAGAACATCATTTAGTTTCACCATGTTATACTAAAGCCAGATCCAGTCCTTATTGCATAACTAGCCCAATCCGACCATAGTTTTAGGAATTTTTCCATTTGCAGGCGGACTGAGAAAGTGATTTTCTCCATTATGTATATGTCATTCACTATATCCGCCCAATCCTCTTTTTTAAGAGGGTCGGGAAGTAACCAGTGTCTGGTGATGTTTTTTTTGCAGGCAAGTAGCAAAATATGAAACAGGTAGGTGTTGAGATGACCATTGTGGAAGTCAGTTTTCCCCAGTATGAAGATGTCAAATTGAAACGGTATTTTCACCTTAAACACGTCCTCCAGTGCCTTGTGTATTTCTGTCCAGAAAGGTCTTATTACCGGGCAGTCCCAGAATATATGCCAGTGGTTGGCGTTTTGATTGCCACACCGTCTCCAACACGTTGCGTCCTCCCCTGCAAAATGTCTCTTCTGCTTTGGTGTGATAAAGAATCTAATTAAACATTTCCAGCCAAATTCCCTCCACGAATGGGAGTTGGTACATTTCCATTGGGAATCAAAACAACCACCCCATTCCTCATTTGATATCTCAAAGTTACCTTCACTTTCCCACTTGTTTTTCACATATTCTGTTGAATAACCCTTTTTAGACATAAGTCCACTATACAATCTGGAAATGATACCTCTGTTGGGACCTGAGGAGTGAGCGTCAATAATTACTCTCAGAATAGGATCCTCCAAATCTAATGATGGCTTAACCTTTTGGTTAAAGTAGTCTCGTAATTGCAGATACCTGTAAAAGTCCTCCTTTTCCAAATTGTGTTTTCTTTTTAGTGTCTGGAAATCTCTTAGTTGACCTTTTACAATTATTGAATAATATGTTGTTATTCCTTTAGACTGCCAGTGTTTAAATCTAGAATCTAATTGATTGGGTTTAAAATCAGGATCATATGCACACCATCTGATTATTCTGAGTATACTCCATAGACCATATTCATCTCTAACAGACTTCCAGACCTTTATTTGAAATTTTATCCAGGGATTTTTCTCTTTATCTATGAATTTAGATAGATCGTTATTGCCAAGCATTGCTTTAATTGGGGGATCCTTGATTAGTGACACCTCTATATCCTTCCATCTGGCATGGTACCCTGGGTTACATAGATTAATCAATGGTCTAATTTGGGAAGAGTAGTAGTAATCTTTGAGGCATGGTACAGCCATTCCGCCCTTCTCTTTTGCTAATTGTAAAGTTTTGAACCTAACCCTAGGTTTTTTACCCTGCCAGATGAAGCGTGATATCATTTTATCCCATTCAGAGAATTGTTTTGTTGAGATTTCAACTGGAAGAGCCTGAAACAAAAACAGGAATCTTGGGAGGATGTTCATTTTAACAGTTTCAACTCTTTGCGTAAGGCTCATATAAGGATTGGAGTTCCACCTCTGGATATCGGATTTTATTTTCGCCAGCAGGGGATCATAATTTATTTTTTCCAATGTGGAAATGTCTTTGGGTAGCAGTATGCCCAAATATTTTAACGTGTTTTGTCCCCACTTCAAATTGAGTTTATCTTCTAATTGTTTTGTTGGAGCATAGTTTAGGGTCAGAATCTGAGTCTTCTGAACATTTAATTTATAGCCTGAGTATGTTCCAAAAGTGTCTAAAAGTTTAAACAGTTCAGGCAGTGACTCTGATGGTTGACTTAGGTATATCAACACGTCGTCTGCGAATAACGCTGATTTGTGTTGTTCCCCTTTAATAGAAATGCCTTTGATGTTATCCGACTGTCTAATCCATTGGGCCAATGGTTCTATGAAAATCGCGAAGAGCCCAGGACTCAGCCCGCATCCCTGTTTTGTCCCGCGTTTTAGCTCAATTTTATCCGATAGATAACCGTTTACCTTGACTCGAGCAACAGAGTTGTCATATAATGTGTTAATTCCTTTAATGAACGCCTCATGAAACCCCATCTTCTCCAGAACCTTAAATAAGAAGCTCCAAGACACAGAATCGAAAGCCTTCTCGCAGTCTAAACTGACCAGAACCGACGGTATTCTATGATCCTGTATGTGGCTGAGTATGTGTAGGGAGCGTCTGATATTGTCATGAGTGGCTCTTAAAGGGATAAAACCTGTCTGGCATGTCTGACAGAGTGAGGAAATCACTGCCTCGACCCTCCTGGCAAGAATAGACGTATACAATTTATAATCAGTGTTAAGGACCGAGATAGGTCTATATGAACCACAGTCCAATCTATCCTTACCCTCCTTGGGTATTACTGATATAGTAGCCTCCCTCCACGATGGTGGGATTTTACCTTTTATTAAGGCCTCATTAAAAACCTTGACTAGACTTTGGATTAACTCTGGCCTGAAGGTCTTAAACCAGTCGGAACTAAACCCATCGGGTCCAGGCGACTTATTCGCTTTCAACCTGGAGATGGCGGCGTTTACCTCCTCTTCAGTTATTCTGGATACCATTTCATTACTTTGCCCTTCAGTTAGGGTAGGTAAATCAAGTGAGTCCAAAAACTGTTCAATTTCTTGCCCTTCTTTTAAAGGTGGCTGTGTATATAACTTTTTGTAAAACTTTTGAAAGGCTAGCTGTATGTCACTTTGTTTATATACAATGTTTTTGGAGTCAGGGTCTCTGATTTTGTAAATTGTATTATCCGCCTGTTGTTGTTTCAATTTTCTTGCCAGGAGTTTAGAGAAGTTAGAACCACATTCATAATACCTTTGTTTTGTGAATATCATCTTTTTTTCTAATTCTTGTGTGTAACAAATGTTTATTTGAGTCCTAGTTTCTTTCAATTTTGAGATGAGTTCCTGAGTTTGCTCCTCCTTATGTTTTGTTTCAAGCTCCTTCAATTTTCTGTTTAATTCAATTAGCCTCAATTGTCTTGCCTTCTTTTTAAACGCACAATATGAAATGATCTTCCCGCGAAACACCGCTTTAAGTGTGTCCCAAATAATTTCAGGCCCGACCTCACCGTTATCATTTTCTTCTAGAAACTTTTTTATTTCTTCCCTTATCTGGGTTTTGAAAATTAAATTATTGAGAATGCTTGAGTTTAACCTCCAAAGTGTATTTCTGGGGCTACCCGACAGTTGCAGTGAGAGAGAAAGAGGGGCATGATCTGACAAATCTATGTTTCCTATTTCACAGTATCGAACCCTGTGCCTATCTTTTTTGAAAATAAAAAAGTAATCTATTCTAGAGTATAGGGTGTGGGGATGGGAGTAGTGGGTATAGTCACGTCCCGTAGGGTAGAAGTCTCTCCACAGATCTATAACTCCGAGCTCTGTCATAAGTACCTTTAATTTCCTATGCAGGGAGGTTTGAGTAAATTGTTTTGATGTGTCTGACCTTTGAAGCCTAATATTCCAATCTCCCCCAGCTATGACCAGGCCTGTGGTGTCCGTCATTAAATCTAGCATTTTCCTGTAAAAACTAAAATCACTGCCTGTGGGGGCATACACATTCAGTAACGTGATTGGGTTACCGTCTATCTTGCCAGAGACTAGTATGTATCTTCCTTCCTTATCTTTTATTTCGGAAATTAATTCAAAGGGAATTTTTTGAGAAAATAAAATAGCTACTCCTCTCCTGTGCCCCGTCCTATAATATGAGTAATACACCTTGGAGAAACCCATTCTTTTCAACTTTTCATGTTCAGTCGAGTTAAGATGAGTCTCTTGCAAAAATACAATTTGTGCGTTCTCCTTTTTCATTTTACTCAGGATCTTACTTCTCTTGGCCGGACTTAAAATTCCATTTACATTAAATGAGACTATTTTCAAGTCCTGATTATTAGCCATGGTTCCCTTTAAGTGTTAGATTTTCTGTATATCTCCTCATAACAAAAACAAAACTCAAAACAATATGCTTCCCTGTACCTCTTACAAACATCACAAAACGGAAAAGAGAGAAAAAAGAAAAAGAAATGAATAGATTCATTTTACATTTTTCGTTGTCTTCCAAAAAAGAGGCTCTGTCTATTTGAGCCTTTAAGGGGTTTAAGACGACTAACTCCCCTGAAAGGGATGGCCTGCTCCTAACTAAGGTTAAAAGTAGGGCCCTTTGAAGTGACTGCATAAACGTGTGTGGTCTTGGTGTTGAAACATTGTGACCTTTACACTTTGATAGAAAATAAAAAATAAAATCTAAATAAAAGGAGACTTATGGCTTCCAATACTTTCTAAATTAAATCAAATCAATGGCCATTATTATTATTATTACAGGACAACAAATCCCTCATAAAAAACAAAAACAAAAACCAACAAATAAAAACCCCTTCAAAAACAAAACAAGAACTTTATCACGAACTTATCTGCAAAACCTTATTTTCTTGCACCAGTAGGACGTCGTTTGTACTGCTGCAGCTTTTGTATGGCGACGCTGGGTTTCTTTGCGTTGGATGAAGACTGGGGCGCCGATCGGTTCCTCCTCTTCTCTGCCACTTTCCAGTCTGAGAGACGCTGAAGTTCACGCTGGTCTGGGTTGGTTGCAGCTGGGATGATGTCGATCTGGAAACCCCTCGCGGCCATGTCCTCCGTCGCCTCTGCTGCGTTCTGGTATAGAACGGTCCCGTCGCTGTAGAATACCCTCATTCTGAATGGGTAGGGGGTTTGGAACTTTATTTTTTGATTTTTTAATTCTTTCTTTGCTCCAGAGTATTTTGCCCTCTCTTTGAGGACAGCAGGTGGGTAGTCATGGTCGACGAAAAAACGCTTGTCAAGGTAGAAGACCTGCTTTTTCTGCCACGCTCGGCGAATCACCTCTTCCTTCATTTTGTAGCTTGCAAACTTGGCGATGATAGAGCGCGGTTTAGCCTCGGGGTCTGTGGGCGCCGGTCCCAAGGCTCTGTGGCAACGTTCAATCCCCAGGTCTGTTTCAGCTGGGAAGTCTAATGCTAATTTCAACATGGTTTCAACAAAAGACCCCATTTCGTTGCCTTGTAGGCCAGCTGTTGCCTCTTCCGAAACACAATAAAGTCTTATGTTCCCCCTTCTTGCCCGTCCCTCGGCGTCGACCATTTTAGCTTCCATCTCCGCCTGTCGCTGCAGAAGCCGGTTCACCAGTACTGTTGTTGACTGTAGTACCGTTTCAACTTCGTCTATCCGGCTCTCTGCCTCGTCCATCCGTTTGTTGGTCTTGTTCAGCTCTTGTTTTATTTCAGCAAGCTGTGCCTTGTTGTCCTTTCTGAAGCCCCGAAGCTCTTTTAGTATGTCTAGTAGGCTTGGGCCGTCATCCTCCTCCTCCCCCATGTCCTCATGGGGCTGGATCTCCGCGTTGCCGCCGCCGTTCTGGCCGTCGCCGTGTTCTGGCCATTCTTCCATATTTGTGGTCATGGAAGCATACGTTCTCCTTCTAGTAGATACCCCGCTGCTCATCACTTTGAATTAAGCACCCTTTGACTTTATTTAGATATTTACGAGGTTATTTCTTTATCACCGTCACGGAGCTCCACGTTCAAGCTGCCATCTTGTTTCGTGAACCGGAAGGACTCAACTCTGTTTTACCTTTTTTTTATGTAACTAGTGCAGTGCCCATTCAGGGTGTGGTCGCTATTCAGAACACATGCCCGTTTAGAGCGGGCCAGTTCTGGAGACTCTGCTCATCCCATCGACTTCATACTCAACGCTGCTATTCCACGGGTCCTCAGCAATACAGCCGGCAAGTGTGAAGTAGATCGGATGAACGGTTCGCGAGATATGCGTGCCCTTCCGAAGCGGGCCGGTTCCAGAGAACCGCTCATCCGACCGGCTTCACACTCGACTCGACACTGCACTCCCATGGGTGTTCAGCAGGACACCTACCTAGTGTGAAGTCAATTGGATGAATGATTTTTGAACCACGTGAAGGACATGCATATTATACATACAGACAGACGGACAGACAGAGATTCCTGGAATTTGTAGATCATTGGTTCTCAAACTTGGGGTCGGGACCCCAAGTGGGGTCCTCAAATTATTTTGTGGGGTCCCCAGATGATTAGCTTAATGTAAAACTCAACAGTAAACAAACCTACATAAGTGTATACAGGGAATCTGCACATTTATAAAGTGACAATTTTAGGACTTTCAAGACCGTTTTAATACCAAACTGGCCAAACTGCCAAATATTAAGTAAGCAAGAGGCGAACATTGTGAAAATAGCAGATCTACATGCTCACAACGCCTCGCACTGCGAGGTGTTGTGAGCATGTAGATCTGCTATTTTCACAATATTTATCTGTGGAACCGAGTCACATTAAATGTAATACCTACAAATCCAAGTGCTTGTCAGGGTGGGGGTCCCCAGTTCATATGTATTATTTATTTTGGGGTTCACGGCCTAAAAAGGTTTGAGAACACCTGTTGTAGGATGGATAATGTGTTTTTTTTGTTAGCTGAACGCTCAAGGTAAAACTAACGAATTCCGTGCTACTGCATCGGATGACTTTGCCAAGCCAAAGTATGCAAATAATGTGCAAAGACAGGAGCGTGCTCTCGTCCCCGCGCGGCCTTGCGTGCTAGCCTACAAGTGCAAGTCAGAGAAGCGGGTGACTCTAGGTGGGGTAGAAACATAAAGTCTTTTGACAGTAAACATTAGCGCTAGAAAGAGTCCCACCAGAGTATCAAAGGAGAAAACAACAGGGGGTGCTTTTCTCATGATGTCTATTGAGAGATAAATGACGTGATATTTCTCCGAGTCATGTACCTATATCAAAGATGCTCCCGATAGCCCCCCCGCTGTTGCTATGGAGGAGAGCAGAGATGTAAATGAACTGGAGCATGTTGGATGGTTGAGAATACAAATGAGGTTGGCTTCCTTGTGCTCCTCCTGCTCAGTGGTGTAAAGCACCGTAACTAAGTACATTTACTTAGTACTGTGCTTACTGTGCAATTTTGAGGTATTTGTAGCCTACTTTACTTTGAGTATTTCCAATTTCCAATACTTTTACTTCTACTCCACTACATCTCAGAGGCTAATATTGTACTTTTACTTTGTTACAATTATTTGAAAACTTCAGTTACTAAATTACTTTGCTGATATAAATTATAATATTATGAAACATCAACCACTTAAGCCCTTTTGTATACGATCTACAAGCTCACAACATGTTGCACGTTGAGCTTGTAGATCTGATATTTTCAAACATTTTGTACTTTTACTTTTGGCACTTTTAAGTACCGGTATATTTTGATGCCAATACATTCGTACTTTTACTCAAGAAAATTTTGAATTCCGGACTTTTACTTGTTACAGAGTATTTCTACAATGCAGTATTGATAGTTTTACTCAAGTAAAACTTGTGAGTACTTTTTCCACCACTGCTCCTGCTGCTCTCTGCTCTCTCTCTCTCTCTCTCTCTCTCTCTCTCTCTCTCTCTCTCTCTCTCTCTCTCTCTCTCTCTCTCTTTATCTCAGTCTCTTGTACTCTCCTTCTCTCTCACTTTCTCTTTATATTTCTCTCTCCCTATCCTTTGCTTGAGTCTCTCTCTCTCCTCTCTTTCTCTCCCTCTCCCTGTCTGGATAGATTCAGCCTGGTATACTTGCTGCTGGAGCAGTATATTATCACACTATGTAGTGTGTAGAGTCCCACCAATGATTAAGACTTTTGTGTCCGATTTTATGAGAGTCCTAGAGCACCAATTACCGATGTTTTGACCGATATTTTGTCAAAAGCTGCAAAATGTTCTAATCAGATTGAAAATCTTACATTTGATTAAAGTTTCTATTTGAGAACATTTAAATTAAAATATGTGTAATTAAATAAATAACGTTTTAATAGATACTAAATAAACACATACATTCAATAAACTTTATTTAATTTAACTACTTAAGAAATGTTTGCTTATATTGCCCAAATTAGAGACAGCGGATTGAAACTTGAACGTGGATAAAATCGCGGCTGCACAATATCAAAGTTATCACTAATATTGGCCCTAACGGTAGTGTTGCACCACTTTTTGATGTTTCCTTCTTCTGCTTGAAGACAAGTTGGGGAAGTAAGAACGCTATGGATGAGATGATCATAGGGAAAACATGGTGAACTTTATTTTTATTATCACATCATTTGTGATATAGACATGAGTTCAGATGTTAATGTGTCAGTGTTTCCTGTGCCATGCCAGTCATAGCTTTAACATCTGTTTTCAAACCATCTAATATGCCACAGATGTTATAGGCAAAATTACAGAGTAGAAAAACCTCTGTGTAAGGGCCATGGATAAGTCTCACTGTTTGCCAAAACAGCCCCTTTTCAAATCTCAACACAGCGAGGGGAAAAACAGACGAGTCGTGAGGTAAACTCAATGTCGAAAGATTCAAAAGGATGTAATATCGGTCAGGCCAGTAGTATAATTCTTTTCATACAATGGTTACACAGAGTCAGCAGTCTACCTCGTGTCCCGCTGTTCAGCTGGCTCATTCAACTCGGAAAAATATGCACCATTTTCCCTCTGTTCCATCCCTGTGTGGACCTGACTTCTTAAGAATACATGCTGTTGTAAAGGATATCTGTGGATTATGGAATCAGCACTGTGGGAAGAGACTTGACTTAAAGGTTTCTCTTGCTCCGCGGACTTCCGTTGCTTATGCTCGGGGAGGCGAGGTCGGTGGGGGGGGTGGGGGGGGGAGCGGGTGGTGGCTGTGGCAGAACCTGGGGGATTCACACTGTGCCTTCCTGTGGCTCTGGGCTAATACCAGGGGCCACACTCTCCTTTTACCCCCCAAATCCACCCAGCAAGCGACCTTGTCCCGGGCAGAGGAGTGAGGAAATAACAGCGTGTCGAGGCAAAGACGGCGCTAGCTCATTTACAAGCAGCTGGGTTAGTCCACGTCGGGGACAATGAGAGAATCAAAGAGCCAGGCTAACAGTAGACGACAAGCATCAGGACCGTCCCCGTCACACTTCTCATTGGCTCTCCACACAAAAAATTATCTGCTTTCACATCAAAATAATCCCGGGAGCCCTTTTGTCGTCGGGCCACAATGGCAGTGGTGTGAGCGGTTGAATGGGCCTTTTGATACGCCTCTGCTTTGGCCCCAAGTCTTCCTCCACCAGCCTGGGGAACTCAAGTTACACAGCGTGCTTTTTCAATATGAAAACTATTTAATGTACGGGGGGGGAAAAGGCGGAATGTTTTGCATGATCAGTGTCTTCACTTAACAATATTTCGGCCGTTTGCTTGTCAGACCTTTGGTATAGACAGAAACTGACATCTGGTTTCTCATCCCCATATTCCACATGAGACTCGTCCGCTCAGAGAGATTCTGTGTTTAGCATGTTCCTCGTATGTTTCATGATGGTTATGTACAGGATTGTGAGGCCAAAGAGGCTTCTACATGGCTGACGGAGATCCCTAATGGCTCCCCATTTGTGTGAAATAGGAAGACATTTTGTTCATTACCTCCGCTTCAGTGGCACTCATATCGTGGCAGATGGTCACTTTCCAATTGATTTGGCTCGACGGAGGGAAAAATGAATTAAAACATTATAGCACCAGAGAGACTGTACCGAATAGGTCTCCCCTTATGTATTAACGGGTTTCTCTGTTCCTAAGCTGGCGGTTCACGTGTCTGGCTCAATGTCATCTGAAAGGTTAAACGTAATGGTAAATGCCACCGTGGGAAGCGTTTAAATAGAGGGTGCACCATTGGTGCAATGACATCTTGTAACCCACACAGAAACAGGTGTCTGGTTCCAATCAGAATCAATTAGCAGCATGTTGGGCATCATTGCTGTGTGTAACCCATGTAAACCTGGAGAGCCTAGAATACCGGTACATAGTTATACCATTCAGTCTGGGAAAGTGTCGTTTTAGTTTTTTGTTGTTTTTTGGTAAATTAAAGCCCTACTTCATCATACAAGAGTATCGCACAAAAGTAGTCAAAATAGCAGGTAGATTATATTTTCACTATTTGTCGTTTGTTCGTTTTTAAAATAATAATAATAATAATATTAAAAAAGGAACTCGACAATGACGAAATATAGCAACATGATTAAAAAAATCAGAAAACTTAGGTTAGGATTTAGAAGGCGTCTAAATGGTCTAAATGGGCCGAGGCAGAAACATCTAGTTGTGGGCTCGCCAGTACCTGGCGAGCACACTTTAGATATTGTCATTATTTATTTATTAAGTGTGCCTATGCATAGCATGGGACACTTATTGTTCTCGCTCATATTTATTTATTAAGTGTGCCTATGCATAGCATGGGCAGACTTATTGTTATCACTCATACTTAAGCCAGACACACACACATGTATTTCCCCAAAGTTTGGCACGCTACTCCTCCCACAGTTTTTGCACCACACACTCGCGCCATATGTCAAATCGACCGGCTTACTCGGGAATCGTGTGCTAGTAAGTTGCTAAGAGAAAGGTTCTATAGTTTAATTGATATTAATTTATTAGTGAATTAATTAACCCTTTCCTTTCCCCATTGACTTATAATGGGAATCGCAAAAACTCACATTCAATTATTTTTCTAACGCAAACCATAGGGGCTACAGTTTCAAGACTTGGAGAGGAGGTTCATAATGATTTCAAGGATTAAATAAAAAATAATAGTGTCATTTGGCCTCATGGTGGCGCTATAACAGCCCAGTTTACGTTTTGGCCTGTAACTGTTGAACCGTAGGTCGGAAAATTAAAATTATTTTTTCCCTGGATTCCTTGGGTCAAGACGCATCTCCCGATATAGGCCACGCCCATTTGCGCCAGGATAGATTTTCCGCCATCTTGAATTTTCTCCAAAACACACTTTTTGCTCCTTTTCCAACATATTTTCTTCAAATGTCTTAAAAACCGGTACACATGATCTATGAAGCCACGCGATAAACATAGTCAAAGAATATTTCGATAGTCCATACCGTTCGCTCGTAACGCGCTTCCAAACTTAGCGGGAGGGGCACGTTTCGCAAACAATAGCCATAAATCACAAACAATAGGAAGAGTCAACACTGAATTTCAACCACAGGTCGGGGGTGGCATACTCAACGGATCCCCAAAAGCATTTCCACTTCGACCCATAGGGGGCGTCACAAACGCGCGAAACGTAACCGTTTCGTGCCAGAACACGTTTTTCAGGGGGAACGACCCTCTCAAGGGCACAAAGTATCAATGAAGTATTAAAAGTAAATGTACTCATTAAGAATATAAAAGTACTCATTATGAAGTAAAACATATTTGAGTAAAAGTACTCAAAAATACCAAAGAGTAAAAGTATTGTTAAAGTATCAAAAGTAATCATTGTGAAGTAAAAGTATATTTGAGTAAATGTACTCAAAATACCAAAGAGTAAAACATTATCATTAAAGTATTCGAAGTAAAAGTACTTGTTAAGATTTGAAAAGTACTCAATATGAAGTACAAAAATATTTGAGTAAGAGAACTCAAAATACCAAAGAGTATAAGTAAAAATGCCAAAGAGTAAAAGTATTGTTAGTATTAAAATGTATTCATCATCTGATCCACAAGCCCACATGCAGCCTTGTAGATCGGCTGTTTTTATTGTTTTATTTTTTAAATTGTTTCCCCCTGACTTAGTCTTTTCTAGGATCACCTTTTAGTTGAGCTTGTACCAGTGACTGTACTGTCAATGACACTGTATACCTATGACAGTCCTATATCAATAATTCACATTGCACTGAACGCACGCACACACGCACGCACGCAGGCTGCGCAGGTCAAATCAACAGCTGGCTTTTTTTTTTTTTTTTTTCTTTGAAAGCTCCAGCCAGAGTCAGGCGCCGAGGTGGGGGGACGGCACCAAGCCGGACTTGCGTGCTCAGGCAGCGGCCGAAGGCCGCTGCCCACCCCCACCCCCTGGAAGTGCGGTAGGCTGGAAGCCTCTAGAACCAGTAGGTCCCCGTCCATAGATGTCGCTCTATCCAAGAAATTCTCCCCCAGGAACTGCTGCTGCTGCACATTCAATTATTTTTCTCTCGCAAACCATAGGGGCTACAGTTTCAACACTTGGAGAGGAGGTTCAAAATGATTTCAAGGATTAAATAAAAAATAATAGTGTCATTTGGCCTCATGGTGGCGCTATAACACCCCAGTTTACGTTTTGGCCTGTAACTGTTGAACTGTAGGTCGAAAAATTAAAATTATTTTTTCCCTGGATTCCTTGGGTCAAGACGCATCTCCCCATATAGGCCACGCCCATTTGCGCCAGGATAGATTTTCCGCCATCTTGAATTTTCTCCAAAACACACTTTTTGCTCCTTTTCCTACATATTTTCTTCAAATGTCTTAAAAACCGGTACACATGATCTATGAAGCCACGCGATGAACATAGTCAAAGGATATTTCGATAGTCCGTACCGTTCGTTCGTAACGCGCTTCCAAAGTAAGCGGGAAGGGCACGTTTCGCAAACAACAGCCATAAATCACAAACAATAGGTCGTGGCAACACTGAATTTCAACCACAGGTCGGGGGTGGCATACTCAAGGAATCCCCAAAAGCATTTCCACTTCGACCCTTAGGGGGCGTCACAAACACGCCAAACGTAACCGTTTCGTGCCAAAACGCGTTTTTCACGGGGACCGACCCTCTCACAACGAAATGCGTCTCACAACGAAACGCGGACGACTCGGCGGATGGTCTCACGCACGGTCCGAACCGCCGCACGAGGTCGCGCATTTAGCGCGCTGCAGGCACTTGTCTATTTATCTGCTCACACTGTGATAATGTCATAAAAGACAGGGGAAATCATGATTGAAAGTCTAGGCCCTGGCCCCTAAGCAGACAGTTGTCTGTCAGTTGTGGAACCGTCCGTGGTGGAAGTATAAAACATTTGGACTATATTCGGCTAAACAGCAGCAGTTCTGCCTACGTCAGACACAGACACAGGCCTTCAGATTGAGCTTTTGCTTATAGATGAATTGTGTGATAATTTATTCCTGCAATATTTCTTCTGCGGTGATCCAAAAATGCATGATATTTGATTGACTCATCTGCTCACACTGTGATAATGTCATAAAAGACAGGGGAAATCATGATTGAAAGTCTAGGCCCTGGCCTCTAAGCAGACAGTTGTCTGTCAGTTGTGGAACCGTCCGTGGTGGAAGTATAAAACATTTGGACTATATTCGGCTAAACAGCAGCAGTTCTGCCCACGTCAGTGACTTTCTCTGATGGTTTGTGCAGTTATGTAATCTGTAGCCTACGCCTTTCAAGTTTCAATTGGTACAGTGTCTAGCCTAATTAATGGACCATGCGTTTTTACCTGTGGTGTGAGGCGATCATTAATGTGTTTGTTGGCGGTTCTGATATACTAGAAGTTTGCGGCCCTTCGAGTCGCTCAGGTCTAGAGTCCACGCCCGCTTCCTTACTGTAGTGTAGTGTACTGTACTGTACCTTAGTGAGCTGTACTGTACCTTACTGTACTGTACTGTATGTTATTGTACTGTGCTATACCTTACTGTAGCTTACTGTGCTGTACCTTACTGCACTGTACTGTACTTTACTTTACTGCACTGTACTGTACTATACCGTACCTGCACTTTATTGTACTGTAACGTACCATACTGTATTGTACTGTATCTTCTGTACTGTACTGTACTGTACTGTCCTGTACCTTACTGCGCTGTAGTGTACTGTACCTTACTGTATTGTAGTGTACTGTATCTTCTGTACTGTTCTGTGCTGTACCTTACTGTGCTGTAGTGTACTGTACCTTATTATACTGTATTGTGCTGTACCTTACTGTACCGTAGTGTACTGTATCTTCTGTAATGAACTGGATGGTAGTGTACTGTACTTTATGGTACTATTCTGTGCCTTACTGTAGTGAACTGTAATACTGTACTGTACCTTAGTGTGCTGTATTGGACATTACTGTACTGTACTGTTCATAATGATTGTAAGAATTAATCAAAAAATAATTACATCACTCAGCCTCATGGTGGCGCTATAACGGCCAACTTTACGTTTTGCCCCGTAACTCTTGAACCGTAGGTCGGAAAATTAAAATTATTTTTTCCCTGGATTCCTTGGGTCAAGACGCATCTCCCGATATAGGCCACGCCCATTTGCGTATGGGTAGATTTTCCGCCATCTTGAATTTTCTCCAAAACACACTTTTTGCTCCTTTTCCTACATATTTTCTTCAAATGTCTTAAAAACCGGTACACATGATCTATGAAGCCACACGATAAACATAGTCAAAGGATATTTCGATAGTTCGTACCGTTCGTTCGTAACGCGCTTCCAAAGTTAGCGGGAGGGGCCCGTTTGGCAAAAAATTGCCCTAACTCACAAACAATAGGTCGAGTCGACACTGAATTTCAACCACAGGTCGGGGGTGGCATACTCAACGGATCCCCAAAAGCATTTCCACTTCGACCCCTAGGGGGCGTCACAAACGCGCAAAAGGTAACCGTTTTGTGCCGGAACGCGTTTTTCACGGGGACGGACCCTCTCACAACGAAACACAGACAACTTGGCGGATGGTCTCACCGTCCAAACCGCTACACAAGGTCGTGCATTTGCAGGCACACTTGTCAAAATTGACTCTGTCAATTCTAGTTAAGTGTGCCTATGCATAGCATGGGCAGACTTATTGTTATCACTCATACTTAAGCCAGACACACACACATGTATTTCCCCAAAGTTTGGCACGCTACTCCTCCCACAGTTTTTGCACCACACACTCGCGCCATATGTCAAATCGACCGGCTTACGCGGGAATCGTGTGCTATCAACTTGCTAAGAGAAAGGTTCTATAGTTTAATTGATATGAATTTATTAAGAAATTAATTAACCCTTACCTGTCCCCATTGACTTATAATGGGAATCGCATTCAATAATTTTTCTCTCGCAAACCATAGGGGCTACAGTTTCAAGACTCAGAGAGGAGGTTCATAATGATTACAAGGAATAAATAAAAAATAATAGCGTCATTTGGCCTCATGGTGGCGCTATAACAGCCCAGTGTACGTTTTGGCCTGTAACTGTTGAACCGTAGGTCGGAAAATTAAACTTATTTTTTCCCCGGATTCCTTGGGCCAAGACGCATCTCCCCATATAGGCCACGCCCATTTGCGCCAGGATAGATTTTCCGCCATCTTGAATTTTCTCCGAAACACACTTTTTGCTCCTTTTCCTACATATTTTCTTCAAATGTCTTAAAAACCGGTACACGTGATCTATGAAGCCACGCGATAAACATAGTCAAAGGATATTTCGATAGTCTATACCGTTCATTCGTAACGTGCTTCCAAAGTTAGCGGGAGGGGCCCGTTTTGCAAACAATAGCCATAAATCACAAACAAAAGGTCCATTCAACACTGAATTTCAACCACAGTTCGGGGGTGGCATACTCAACGAATCCCAAAAAGCATTTCCACTTGGCCACATGGTGGCGCTATAACGGACCGCTTGTTTACTTATGTCCATGGTTTTCCCCAAAGTTTGACACGCTACTCCTCCCACAGTTTTCGCACCACACACTCGCGCCATATGTGAAATCGACCGGCTTACTCGGGAATCGTGTGCTAGTAACTTGCTAAGAGAAAGGTTCTATAGTTTAATTGATATTAATTTATTAGTGAATTAATTTCCCCCCATTGACTTATAATGGGAATGGCAAAAACTCAAATTCAATTATTTGTCTCTCGCAAACCATAGGGGCTAGAGTTTCAAGACTTGGAGAGGAGGTTCATAATGATTTCAAGGATTAAATAAAAAATAATAGTGTCATTTGGCCTCATGGTGGCGCTGTAACAGCCCACTTTACGTTTTGGCCTGTAACTCTTGAACCGTAGATCGGAAAATTAAAATTCTTTTTTCCCTGGATTCCTTGGGTCATGACGCATCTCGCCATATAGGCCACGCCCATTTGCGCCAGGATAGATTTTCCGCCATCTTGAATTTTCTCCAAAACACACTTTTTGCTCATTTTCCTAAATTTTTTCTTCAAATGTCACGAAAAGCGGTATACCTGACCTATGAAGCCATGCAATGAACATACTCAAGGGATATTTTGATCGTCCGTACCGTTCGTTCGTAACGCGCTTCTAAAGTTAGCGGGATGGGCTTGTTTGGCAAACAATAGCCGTAAAGCACAAACACATTGTCGAGTCAACACCAAATTTCAACCAAGGGTCGCGGGTGGCAAACTCAACGAATCCCCAAAAGCGTTTCCACTCGGCCACATGGTGGCGCTATAACGGACCACTTGCCTCGTAACTCTTGAACCGTAGGTCGAAAATTTTTAATTCTTTTTTCCCTGGATTCCTTGGGTCGAGACGCATCTCCCCATATAGGCCCCGCCCATTTGCGTCAGGATAGATTTTCCGCCATTTTGAATTTTCTCCAAAACACACTTTTTGCTCCTTTTCCTACATATTTTCTTCAAATGTCACGAAAATGGGTACACGTGATCTATGAACCCATGGCATGAACATAGTCAAGGGAAATTTCGATAGTCCATAGCGTTTGTTTGTGACGGGCTTCCAAAGTTAGCGGGAGGGGCCCGTTTCGCAAACGATAGCCATAAATCACAAACCAAACGTCGAGTCAACACTGAACTTCTACCACAGGTCGCGGGTGGCTTACTCAACGAATCTCCAAAAGCATTTCCAAATCGACCCGTAGGGGGCGTCACAAACGCGCAAAATGTAACCGTTTCGTGCCAAAACATGTTTTTCAGGGGGAACAACCCTCTCACAACGAAACGCAGACAACTTGGCGGATGGTCTCACAGTCCAAACCGCTGCACGAGGTCGCGCATTTAGGAGCTGCACTGCAGGCACACTTGTCAAAATTGACTCTGTCAATTCTAGTTTATGTCTGTCCATACGATTCCCCAAAGTTTGGCACGCTACTCCTCCCACAGTTTTTGCAACACACACTCGCGCCATATGTCAAATCGACCGGCTTACTCGGGAATGGTGTGCTATTAAGTTGCTAAGAGAAAGGTTCTATAGTTTAATTGATATTAATTTATTAGTGCATTAATTTCTCCCCATTGACTTATAATGGGAATGGCAAAAACTCACATTCAATTAATTTTCTCTCGCAAACCATAGGGCCTACAGTTTCAACACTTGGAGAGGAGGTTCATAATGATTTCAAGGATTAAATAAAAAATAATAGTGTCATTTGGCCTCATGGTGGCGCTATAACAGCCCACTTTACGTTTTGGCCTGTAACTGTTGAACCGTAGGTCGGAAAATGAAAATTCTTTTTTCCCTGGATTCCTTGGGTCAAGACGCATCTCCCGATATAGGCCACGCCCATTTGCGCCTGGATAGATTTTCCGCCATCTTGAATTTTCTCCAAAACACACTTTTTGTTCCTTTTCCGACATATTTTCTTCAAATTGCACAAAAAACGGTACACATGATCTATGAACCCATGCAATGAACATACTCAAGGGATATTGCGATAGTCCATTACATTCGTTCGTAACGCGCTTCCAAAGTTAGCGGGAGGGGCCCGTTTTGCAAACAATAGCCATAAATCACAAACAAAAGGTCCAGTCAACACTGAATTTCAACCACAGATCGGGGGTGGCATACTCAACGATCCCCAAAAGCATTTCCAATTGGCCACATGGTGGCGCTATAACGGACCACTTGCCTCGTAACTCTTGAACCATAGGTCGGAGAATTAAAATTCTTTTTTCCCTGGATTCCTTGGGTCACGACGCATCTCTCCATATAGGACATGCCAATTTGCACATGGGAAGATTTTTCACCATTTCAAATTTTCTCCAAAACACACTTTTTGCATTTTTTCCTACATATTTTCTTCAAATGTCACAAAAATGGGTACACATGATCTACTAACCCATGCAATGAACATAGTCAAGGGATATGTCTATAGTCCATACCATTCGTTCGTAACGGGCTTCCAGAGTTAGCGGGAGGGGCCTGTTTTGCAAATAATAGCCATAAATCACAAACAAAACGTTGAGTCAGCACTGAATTTCAACCACAGGCTGCGGGTGGCTTACTCAAGGAATCCCCAAAAGCGTTTCCAATTCGACCCGTAGGGGGCGTCACAAACGCGCAAAACGTAATTGTCCCCATTGACTTATAATGGGAGAAAGCAGAAATTCACATTCAAGTATTTTTCTTTCGCAAAGCATAGGGGCTACAGTTTCAAACCTTGCAGAGGAGATTCATAATGATTTTAAGAATAAATCAAAAAATAATTACATCACTCATCCTCATGGTGGCGCTATAACGGCCCACTTTACGTTTTGCCCCGTAACTCTTGAACCGTAGATCGGAAAATTAAAATTATTTTTTCCCTGGATTCCTTGGGTCAAGACGCATCTCTCGATATAGGCCACGCCCATTTGCGTAGGGATAGATTTTCCGCCATCTTGAATTTTCTCCAAAACACAGTTTTTGCTCCTTTTCCTACATATTTTCTTCAAATGTCTTAAAAACCGGTACACGTGATCTATGAAGCCATGCGATAAACATAGTCAAAGGATATTTCGATAGTCCATACCGTACGTTCGTAACGCGCTTCCAAAGTTAGCGGGAGGGGCCCGTTTCGCAAACGATAGCCATAAATCACAAACAATAGGTCGAGTCAACACTGAATTTCAACCACAGGTCGGGGGTGGCATACTCAACGAATCCCCAAAAGCATTTCCACTTCGACCCCTAGGGGGCGTCACAAACGCGCGAAACGTAACCGTTTCGTGCCGGAACGCGTTTTTCACGGGGACCGACCCTCTCACGACGAAACACAGACAACTTGGCGGATGGTCTCACCGTCCAAACCGCTACACAAGGTCGTGCATTGCAGGCACACTTGTCAAAATTGACCATGTCAATTCTAGTTTATTTATCTAGTAAGTAGACGGGATTTTCGGTTCCTTTCTACTCCTACATACTTAGTGAGAAAATGAAAATAAAAACATCAATGTGTTCAGCTTACAGTGGCGACGTGTGCTATTACTTTTTACAGCAATCGGCCAAATGGTGGCGCTGTAGGAAGCCTTCGAAAGTGCGAACTTTGAACAGGTATAGCTCATGCTGTGTTATACATACAGCCATGAAACCTGTATACACTTATGCGTCTCCTCATGCCGAACAACTTTTACCCTCTAACTTTTGACCTCTGACCTTTAGGTCTCCCACAATTCGGAATAATATGAAAAACAGTAAAAATCTATCTCCTCCTGGGATTTTCGCGTCAAGTGCACAAAACTTTTTTCACATGAACTTTGGACCAATACCTATACAGTCTATGTGGTGAGAAGTTTGTACGTTAAACCATTAATTTTTAATAATTCAATTCATATTGCGGTTTTATGCAAATTATTATTCTGCCTCTAAATCAAACATGCAAAGTGTTACGTTCATGGCATTTGGCAAAGATGTGGAGGGTTAGTCAAAGTATCACTGAAACCAATTTTATTCCAATCGGCCAAAGGGGGGCGCTATACGAAGCGTTTGAAAATTCAAACTTCAAACGGGCATAAGTCTTGACTCGTTTCGTTTGAAGACATGCAACTTGTTACACGCGTGCTTTGACTCAAGCGGAAGACATCTGTGTCGTTGTTAAGTAAGCTCCGCCCTTCGATTTTCCGCCACTTTGAGCAGTTTGTAAAACGCGTAAACCCGCTTTTATTCTGAAATTTTCGCGTCACGTGCACAAAACTTTTTTTACGTGAACTTTGGACCGATATCTAAAGATCTGTCAGATCGGATTTCTTTAACATTGAAACATGCTTTTTTAAATAATTCAAACAATATTGCATTTTTATGCAAATTATTCTTCTGCCTCTAAAACATACAAGCAAAGTCACATTTTCATGACAAAATAGTGTAGAGGGTTAGTTCAAATATCACTGAAACCAATCTTACCCCAAATGGCCAAAGGGGGGCGCTATATAATTTTGAGCAGTTTGTAAAACGCTTAAACCCGTTTTTATTCTAGGATTTTTTTTGCAATTTGCATGAAACATTCTACACGCAATCTAAGGACCTTTATCTAACATGCCTATGAAGTGCACACAAAAAAATTATAAAATAATAATAATAAATATAGCTGCAAGCAGCGATAAAGTGTCCAAAGCCAAAAACACCTCAAATCATGAACACAGCCTGGGATGTGCGTGAAATCTTGCAAGCACATTCCCAATAGGTCAAGGAACAGATACCAACCTTCTCACATTGGCCTGTTATAGCGCCACCAGCGGGTCAACTTTTGCACAACACATTTTTGGAACAAAATGGACCAATCTTTGACGTCAGTAACGTCAAAGAGAGCACTGCCTGCGATCTTGACATTTTGTGCTTTTATAGCCATTGTTTTCTGGCTTGAAGCGAGCCCACAATTGTTTCGAAGGAACAATATTTTTCTAGTTACGGTATATACCTCTAGATTACTTGCATTACACAATTAGGGGAACGTTGGGCATTTATGATAAAATGTGGACTCTTTACGTGTATCCTCAGGTGGACTGATTTGAAGACAAGACCCTAGAAAGTGTTAGAAAAACAACTGCTTCTGTAAAACCTACAAAATGTGTTGTTATTGGTGTAATTTTTTATCATTATTATTGAAATATTTTGTCTATTTTGGTGTTATGTTTTTGGTATCGTCCTTTACACTTTTCTTGACATAAAAGATAAAAATAATAATAATAATACAAAACTAAGTTAAGGTTGACTGATGCTAAAAACAAATTGAAGTACAGCAGCCCCCCCACTCCCCGTTTGTCTGCATGCATTCTCATTTCCATTGGGTGCGGCTGCACAAAAGGTAGATGCACTGTATGGTCAGTGTTATTTACCAGGGCTTACAAGTTAATTACAGTCAGAGTAGGGGCCCCCGCTGAATGCTGGCCATTGTGCCGTGACATAGGCGCCTGATCACTACGTGGGTTCAGTGCGCTCTACATAGCCAGAGGAGAGGAATTGAAAAGCTACTGGGGTGGTGGAGTGCTTGTGGGGGGTGGAGGTAGTGGACTGACCAGAATGCCTGATAAGGCTGAGTGTCAACAAGGCCATGATAGGGATCTGGCCAATTATGCTACTGCTTGCCTGCTGCCAGGTTGCCATGGCCACCGGATTGAGCATTCCACATAATATATTATTGACCATCCCTTGATCCTCGGCGCCAGGTCATTTAATTAGTGTGACGGGTGCATCTTTCAGACTCCCTTCAGACTCCCCCGCCCCTTTACGTCCTTGTATGATAGGCGTACCTACCTCTCTTCTCGTGAGATTTTGTTTTGTCCGTGTTTGTGATTGTCGGTGTATACACGTTGCAGCCGTGCAGGGAGACACCTCTTTCATTGCTCGTAAGGAGAGGATCACACGTTTTGAGAGGCAGACTGGGAATGTGCTAGCAGTTACGAGAAGAGAGGGGTTGTGTTAGGTTTGCATGTTGTGCGCACGCGTGTGCTTTCTCGCATTAATGCAAGGGAAAATTGTCAGTGAAGGTCATGTGTGTCTAAGGTTTGCTCGTACGTGTTGATGGGTGTGTGTGTGTGTGTGTGTGTGTGTGTGTGTGTGTGTGTGTGTGTGTGTGTGTGTGTGTGTGTGTGTGTGTGTGTGTGTGTGTGTGTGTGTGTGTGTGTGTGTGTGTGTGTGTGTGTGTGTGTGTGTGTGTGTGTGTGTGTGTGTGTGTGTGTGCATGGCTCGAAACCTGTTTGTCCATTTTGTTGCCTAGCAGTCGTGGCACAAAGCTCAAAGGTAAAAAGAAAAGGAAAAAAAGGATGACTGAAACACAAGAGAGCAACAAGTGCTCTTAGAGACTCTAATGAGCTGTCCACATTCTCCTAGATCACTGGTTCTCAACCTGGGGCACGGGGCCCATTGGTTGGCCGTGAGGATATTGCAAGTGGGCCCCCAAATAATAATTGGTAAAACACTAAGATTCTAATGATTTTATATATATATATATATACACACACACACACACACACACACACACACACACACACACACACACACACACACACACACACACACACATTGGTAATTATCTCTTAAAAGTGAGTTTTTTGTGATAACTATAATTCTTAACTTACAGTATATTATGTTAGTTCCATTGATCCAATCCGGAATACGATCAATTGATTGATCATTAAAATATATATGTGTCAGCTGCCATGTCATGTGTTCAGATGGGTGGGGTGGGTGCCCATGCAGAAAATGTTGAGAACCACTGGCCTATAGATATGGATTCTCAGAGCACCCATCAGGAAAAATAAAAAACAAAGCAAAGAAATTGGCAATAAGGAGACCAACATTCAAACAAACCACATTGTACTAGAGGCCCTTGATTTGCTTTAACATTGTTTGCAGTCTGTTGAGATCTGTGAATTATTATTCTAATAGCTCCATGACCAAAAATGATGATTACGTTTCTGGCTCATTTGAATGATGCCATTATTTTGTGAAGTGAGACAGTAAGCATTGAATTTTGTTTATGTTAGATTTGCCAATATCACATTATTCTGTTGTAATTGCAGAGCATTGTTGTGCCAGAGTGTGATCGATGTCGTCGCGCCTGCCTCCCTCCTTTCTGAATAAAAAGAGAGAGAAATAGGTCTTATTAAAAAAGGGCACAGAAGCTCTCCGTTATACAATATGGTTTGCAGCAGAGCCAGAGTTAGATGTGTCATTCTAGCACTGTAAATTAGCCCATACATCTGTTTTTTTCCCCCTTTCTTCCCTTGACCAGTGAACGTCTACTGAGCAGTCATAATGGCTATATAGGATCGGGCAAACGACCACATCTATTTGGTCATTGCAGGCTGCAGCTGCATGGAGACTTCTGTGAAATCTCGGTAATTGGAATAGTGGAGAGAATATAGCCTAAATACATTTGAATTGACTTGAACTGCACAACGGGTGAAATGACTGATGGCATAATCGATTAATCAATCCAACAGAAAATTAATTTGATTACATTTTAGTAAACAAATGTTTTGTAAAAGAATATCTAGTGCTTGCCTTTGTTCCATATTCTAAAAGGAAAATACTATGTTCATTTTTGACTGCTGGGTTTACATTTTAGACACTTTCCTACTTTACAATATTTTAATGTAATTTAGATTAACTGAATAGTATTTGTTGCATTAACTGTAGACTATACCGTACACTGATTACTTATAACCACATGAACCCCAGCGTTCCTATTCTGGGGCGAACATTCTTTGAAAATAGGTGACGTACAAGCTCACAAGGCGACGTGAGCTTGTAGATGGTGAGCTTGTGAGAGCTTGTAGATTGGCTATTTTCAGCGAAGAGATTTGGTATTAAGGAAAAAAAGTACCAGACATAGTATAGTGCCCTGGGGGACGCTGATCAACGAGAGTATACGGTTTAAGTGGTCAACTGTGGAGATGGCAACAGTGAATCACATTCACTTTGCTGGACTGTCTGCTTACCCCTCCCTCCCCTTGTATTGATCTGCCAGTCACTGCACCCCCCACCCCACCCAGTCTGCATCGGGGGCGAGAAAGTAGTTCAGCCTGCGGCCTGATCAATTCAGAGAGGCTTTTGGACATTGTTTACGAACATTCTCCGACTCCATGATGATGTGCAGCACATGCCCAGCTGGTGAATAGATTTGTGCGGACAGCACTTTTGTGTTTGATTTCCAGAAAGCTGAACAAGAAAATGCACTATCATTATGGCGCCTGTCATCAGCACAATGGAAAAAGTTGCTTGAGTTTTTCTTATCTTGTTGCCGAGTGCATATACATTTTCCCCCCCCTGCCGCCCTTGTTTCTTCAGCCTCTGTTTCTCTACTTAAGCGGACTGACCGAATCCGTTCTAAAGCATGAAACCAGAAGTCGGGGTTCTTTTGAAAGCCGCTGCGGAGTGATTTAAGTGTTTTAACAGCGTTCTCGGGACACGGCGCATGGGTGGGTTTGGCCGCAGATTTCGGAGATCAAACTTGGGAGACCTTGTGCACGGCCAAAGAACCAGATCACTTCCAGCCGCAAAGTGGGCCAACGCTGGCTAATGGATCGCACTCAGCCATACATGGCTGCCGCAGAACTGGCCCATATGAAATCTATGTGACCTCTGTAGTGTAGTGAGGCTCACTAGAATGCAGTCCTAGAGCTACAGTATGCTGCTGAAAGGGGGGGAGACTGTTAAAGCAATCAGTCCACCCCGTTTTGGTAAAAAAATAAAAACGTGTTATGTTATTCTGAATGTGTCTTTTTGAATTCATATTTGACCTGTCATGCCAGCTCAGCTGTATAAAGGTTAAGTATGATATGCGGTTATTTAGTAGGTATAGGATAGTAGGGTGATACACAATCTCTAACGGTATTGGCCCGGTTTGCTCAGACTCATTTGGCCCTTATAGGCTGTACTGTATGAACACTGGTGTTTTTGTGGTGTGCACTGGTATGGAATGAATGTGTTTTTCTTGTCTTTACCTTGACAATGTGCTTAGCTTCAAAAAATATCTGCCTATTGTTTACGATGGAAAAAATTCAAATCGTTTGTGCATCACTTGTGATTGTGCAGACTGAGAGTAGTGTTTTTTATGTTGGTGAGAAAAAACGTGTTAAAAGAAAAAAGCTTTTAAGATGTCTCAGATACACTGTGTTCAGTACTTGGCTCCAATTTAAGAGACAACTTTTTTTTTTCTCTCTCTCTGTGAAATGGCCTGTGACAGAAAAGCAATAGACAAATGTCTCCATTATAACGGGACTCGCATCAAGCTGCTGTACAAGTATAAAGATTGTAATATGGCAGTGATTGATGTATTACATAGGTTGGCTTACTTATTACATGGAGTGGTGGGTGACTTTTGATGGAGCTATGCTGCAATGCGTTGACATGAACGCGAGATTGCTTGTCATGGGTCCTGTTTCTCACATGTAGTGTTTTCATTTTTTTCTCTGCTTGTGTTTTTTTCCCTCCCTTCTCTTTCTCACACCTCCAATAAATTGTGCATCACCTTAAGCGTCCTGATTTATTTTTATTTTTTTCTCAGATTTTCTTTTCTTCTGACGCGAGACGAGAGAGAAGGCGGCTGGAAAAGAAAAGAGAGAGAGAAAAAAACTTTGAAGTATTGCTGAATCCTATCATACATGAAAGCTTGTGCTTTTTTTTATGCCTGGCGGTCACATGAGAAAGTTTGTTGTCAAGAAGAGCTTGTAGAGAAAATGAAATAAGTTAAAAAGATCCCTCCCCTGTGATTCTGCGCTCCTGAACAAATAAAGCCTCAAAGACGTCTACGATAGGCCAGGACGGTTACCTTGTGCTGCAGAGATACAGCAGTTGTTTGTTTACCTTCAAGTCTGTCTTGGTTAATGCTGAGCAAATAAGCGGTAGCATCTAATTGGTGCACTATCCGAGGAAAAGGCAACACAAAGTGACATTTATCTTCCTTTGCAAAATACCACCGTAGCATTTCCCGGCAAGGGGCACAATGCAGAATGCTAATTCCCTTCCAAGTGTAACACGGTATTTAATCAGACATTGGTAATTGTATTGGCTGGTGTTCATTGATGAAGTATTCGATAAGGTAAAATGACTTTAGCCCTGGCTAGGCCGATTCAGCAGAGCGCCAGTCGATGGTTGTAACAAAACAGACATCACATAAAGAATGTCACGCGTGACAAGAAAAGAGCCTGGGTAATTATTTTAAAAAATTCACGTAAAGGATTGGTTCTGCAGTTTTTTTCAGGTGCCAATCTCACAAACAAATTAGGCTGTTTAGTTTTTTCAGGCCAGCAGTCTGTGAACTGTGCCTCATTAGGGAGAACGAGAGTCTCAGTAAACACTGTCGACCTCCCCTTCAACCAAGACAACCAATAACACTATTACTATTACTTAAACCTCCAGCAAGGTAACAACGTTCTCTTGAACCGTGACAAATCACATGAACCCTATCATACCTATTCTGGGGTTCAATGAAAATAGCCGATCTACGAGCACACAACGCGTTGCAACAACATGAACACATTGTGAGCTTGTACATCGGCTATTCTTGGCGAAGAGATTTGGGGCCCTATTTTTGTCCATGCTTTACCGCTTATCACTAAACTTTTTTGCCTTTTTGGCAAATAGTGTGTATTCGACCCTGTCTCTCTGTCATGTTCAGCATAAATAGCTACAATACCGCTGGGTGACCAGAGGGGCGCTGTTGCGCAGCCTATCAAAAATGGGAACAAAAACAGGCCACTGTTGCACAGCCTAGTAGACATACACACACACACACACACACACACACACACACACACACACACACACACACACACACACACACACACACACACACACAGGGTATAGCTGCTCAAATTCACCGCTCCACTTGGAACCAATGGTTTCATTTTTGAGCGGTGGTCACACCGTCTCCATAGCGTGGCCGTGTGTGTATCCGTCTGTGTGTGTCTGTATGTAGCCTGCAGTACCGTTGAGGGACCAGAGAGGTGCTGTTGAGCAGCCTTGAAATGTACATGCACACACACGCACGCACGCACGCACGTACACACGCACACACACACACACACACACACACACAGCCTTGAAATTACACACCACTGCTCGGTTCACACTGGTGTGATTTTCTTTCTTTTTTTTTCCACTATTTTTAAAAACATTTTTAAATAGTTCAAATGGCTGATCTACAAGCTCACAACATGTCAATGTACTGTAAATCGGCTATTTGAAGTATTATAAAATGTTTTTCAAAATAGTAAGAAAAGGCAAAGAAGTTTAGGGATAAGGGGTAAGACATGGACGAAAATATACTGTAGTTCTTGGTGTAGAAGGAAAAAAGGAGCGGAAACTAGTATAGACCCCTCGCGGACTCCAGTCAACGAAGTATATAATAAGTGGTAAAAAAAAGTATGCAAGTTTTCTAAGGGGCTCTCAAATATCCTATAGTTTATAGGCCTCATTGTTTATTCAATATTACTAGATATGCACTGTGATATGTAGCGATGAGGCCCAGCATTTCAAGCTGCCCCTGTTTTGTCACCAGTGGATGTGGAGATACAGAAGTCATAAGTGAGCATCGCCTCTGGTGTATTCAAATTCCACAGAGGGGCAGCTCTGGTTATGATTAAGGTGCATATTTTTTGGCTCAACTCCACTCTATTCTAAGCTCTGACATGTAAGCTCTGGGAAAGCTGTCCTGAAAAAAAAAAAAAAAAAAAAAAAGTCCCTCATTGGAATTGGAGAAAATGGAGCAAAACAGTTCACGTTGACCCTAAGAGCTGCTAGTTGGCAGTGTTCACATTTATGGAACACAAAGCCACAATATTGATTTTTTTTTTCTTTAACCCTCCCCTCCTGTATTTTCCCTCTTCCAGCCTCCCCAAGCTTCTCAATAGCCCCCTTCAATTGTCAGTGCTGTAAAATGGATTAGATTACACTCATGTTGTACAGACGTACTGTATGTAGTGTTGTACAGATGTACTGTAGTGCCTTCTTTCTTTTTTTTATATAGAAAAATTGGTAGTGCGGATAAACCACACAGTGGCATTGATGGGTTTTTGTAAGGGCAGTGTGTGTGTGTGTGTGTGTGTGTGTGTGTGTGTGTGTGTGTGTGTGTGTGTGTGTGTGTGTGTGTGTGTGTGTGTGTGTGTGTGTGTGTGTGTGTGTGTGTGTGTGTGTGTGTGTGTGTGTGTGCTGTACCCATATTTACAATGGAAGGCAAGACGAGAAAGAAACTACTCTTGTTAGAAGGCCAGAAATGAGTGGACCTTAATTGATGTGTGTCAGTGTGTTAGAAAATCCAAGGCTATTTTAGCATTGCAATACATTGTATATTAATATGTCATTAGGCCTGGCTCAGGGTGCTCAGACAGTACCGTCATTATAATGCAGGCTGTGAGATGCCCCAGACTCTTCAGGTCAATGATCGATCGTCGTTCAGAACCAGTTTACAGGCGCGTCGGTGACATATCATACAGCACTAACACCACCGGCCCACCAGTCCCGCTGAGATATAAAATGTCTCTGCGATGTATTGATCTATCCCCCAAAAAGCCAGGACAGCTCTACATTCAGTTCATTGAAACGCATATCGGCTCTGCACATTTTGGTTGAGCTGTTGTCGTGCCAGATGCACGCAAAGGTCTCCTATTTATACTGTCATCTTTTTCAGCTCAAAGTCAAAATCTTCAAATATTTGACATCCTGCCAGATTGTTCCACCCATGCTCAACGCAGTCAGTCACATATCTCCCAATTGTACTGATAGAAGATTCTGTCTCTCTCTCTCTCCTTCCTACTCGCTCGCTCTCTCTCTCTCTCTCTCTCTCTCTCTCTGTCCCTTGATTTCCTTCTCCCCCTAGGGTTTAGCCGGGCTGCTCTGCCATTCGGCCTCGTGCGAAGAGAGCTGTCCTGTGAGGGCTATCCGATAGACCTGCGATGTCCAGGAAGTGATGTCATAATGATCGAGAGCGCCAATTACGGCCGAACAGATGACAAGATCTGCGACGCTGACCCTTTCCAGATGGAGAACATCAACTGCTACCTGCCTGATGCCTTCAAGATCATGTCACAAAGGTAAGAACTGTCACCGTGAAAGTCACAACTAAAGGGGAACACACACCGAATGTGGGCAGCTGCGCGGCGCCACGTTGCGGCGCGGTATTGGTACATGTGAAGTGCCGCGTTGTAACACCAACTGGATGCGGCGCGGTGCTGTGCGGCGCATCCATTTCCCCCGATGGGGAGAACATTTTCACCATGCGGCAGCTCTGGAAAAATTGAACAGTGGCGTATCAGCGCGGCGGGCGGGGCGGCAGACCCGCGCCTACGCACGTCTGACGCAGCCGGTGTGGGTTAGTTCACTGAAAATAATGGGGTCGTATGTTTTGACGCGCAATGTCCGCGTCCTGTGTGTGTTTTTTCTGTTTGCAAATGTGATATATTTTGATTAATTTGATCCTGTGATTGATGGCGCATAATTAAAAACCCATCATCCCAATTTTTAAAGGGTTCATTACTAGAGCATCTATTGAGTATGCCATAACCCTTGTCCCACTGCGGATACTTAAATAAACAGAGTCTCTGGGTCTTAGGTTAAGTCAGTGTAACTATCGCCCTAATAATTGCATTTTGGACAGTAATACCAAGTAAATAACCTGACGCTGTCAAAGAAAGCTACTAATTTGCAAGTGTAGACCAGTGTGTGTGTGTGTGTGTGTGTGTGTGTGTGTGTGTGTGTGTGTGCGTGTGTGTGTGTGTGCGTGTGTGAGTGTGTGTGTGTGTGTGTGTGTATGTGTGTGTGTGTGTGTGTGTGTGTGTGTGTGTGTGTGTGTACAGTAATGCTTTCAGTAAAACCAACAAGCCAAATAGCCACGTTCAAACCAACTGGATAACCGCCAATCCGACTGACTTCTCATTTGGCACATGACTCCCTTGGTAATGCGCCATTCAAATCCTGGGCTCCATTTTACCCGTCTGTCTGTCCCATATTTGGAGATCTCTTGTATTTGTCTGCCTGTGTCCCTTTACCATTTTATGCCCATATATGGATAAGGAGTTCCGTGGAGTACAGGCCAGTCTATGACGTCATATTGATGACATCAGGGTACTCCATATATGGAGATTTGAAGATTTATCGCTATTGTTTGGAGCGGCGCTGATCTGTCCGACGTCTCACTTGGCACATCTAGGGCTGTCACAATTATTACATAATCGTCTAATCGCAATTATTTGAGGTAATCGCAATTATTTTGCATAATCGTCATGTTGAGAAAGGTTAATATAGTTTCAAACACTTTAAAAAAAGTAGTGGAAATAGCAGATCTACAAGCTCACAACGCGTCAATGTTCTTTTTTAAGTATAAAGTTCTCAAATATGGCAATAATCGTTGTATATTTAGGTTGTGTCATATCTACCATGTGCAACTCCAAAGCCTAAAAGCCAAACAGAAATGTAATTGTCAACGACAAGAACACAATTAAATCGTTAATCGCAGTTATTTGAGTGACAATTACTGGTAATCGTCATGTCCTCGGGTCCTCTGCAAAATGCAAGAAAAGTTAGAAGTCCATCAGTTGGTACACTCGGACTCACTCACCCACCCACACACCCACACACCCACCCACCCACCCACCCACTCACTCACTCACTCACTCACTCACTCACTCACTCACTTGTTCACACTGGCACATACAAAACTACACAGCGTATTTGTAGCTTTGTATCTGAAGTTGAAACCAGCTCAATGTTGTTGTAGCTTGGTACCTGTTGTAGATTTTGCAGCAGCTACAAACGTCCAGTGTAGCTTTGTGTATTCGTGTCGCTGGCTCTTTGTAGCTACCAGTGTGAACACAGCATTAGACCAGATCACTCTTTTCACATTCTAACACTGGACGTGCTGGGGAGATATTCTGTTCTTCCTAAAAGCCAGCCGTGTGGGTGGAAGCGTGAGGCCTTTGATATTTTCATATTTTCATATTCGTTGATCCAGAATTTCCAGAAGAGTCTTTTCTTCTTTCTTTTTGGTTTTTGTTTTGCTTTTGCTGGTATAAATGAGTGTTAAACAACATATAAAATGTCTGCAGGGGGACTTTTAAATCCAAGATTGCTCAAGATTGCTCATCTGATGCAGTCATCAGTACAGTATACATTAGTGTCATTAGTCAGATTAAGGCCAAACTCCAATCTGGCATAAGGGAGGCAAAGATGCCCCATTTCTACCCAGACTCATCTGACCACAGAGATGCTTCAACGTTTTAAAAATTACATCTCCACTTGTGATCAGTCTTGTGTGAAGGAATGTGATCCTGTAGACCGCACATTTATGAAGTTTCAATGTGTCCAATGTATTGTGTACTATACATGCACACACAGACACATGTACGTAGACAGACACACGTAAACAGACAAATCGCACATACACTTGCTCCCCCACACGCATGTGCACACGCTCGTATACACAGGCGCGCGCGCACACACACACACACACACACACACACACACACACACACACACACACACACACACACACACACACACACACACACACACACACACACACACACACACACGCACACACACACACGCACACACACACGCACACACACAGTAAGGCGCCAGTTGCAACACGGTCTACATGAGACCTCATCCACCAGGCCAGTTGCCACGTAGGGCTGCCGTCTGAGCCAAAGTGCACGGGATAGAATGACATATGAGTGCCGCCGAGAGCGAGAGAGAGAGCAAGAGAGAGAGAGTGAGCGAGAGAGATATTGGTCGCTAGAAAACTGTCAGCAACCCTGCCGCTCCGCCTTGGGAAATAAGAAATAATGAAATAAAAGGGAGCCCTTGTATTCAGGGGGTTATTGTCAAGCCGCATTTGATGAAGTCAGATAGCTGACTCACGCAGTCTTGTCGCGGAGAGAGAGGCTGTGGTCTTGTCCTCCCTGGTCCCTGCCTGTGGCCCGGGGTATCACGGCAGCCTCCGACATGCTCACAGCAAAGAGAATCAAACCCCGGGTTTATAGTTGGTCACGCGACGGTGTCGCGCGGCCGAGAATAGCAGACCTACAAGCTCACAGCGCGTCGCCTCCGCGGCGCGCTGTGAGCTTGTAGGTCTGCGACACCGCTGCGCGATGGAGCATAAATTAGGCTTTAGTCCATTGAAGCACAAATACAGGCCGAGCGTGGGCAGAGTCAGGGCGGCAAATCCCAAATAATGCAGGTTCATATCTTTCTCTGCAGCCTCTTTGTAAGGCTATCAGTTTAATTCCAGATTATGTTTTTTTTTTTTACGTTTTTTTTTTTTTTTTTTCGTGTGCTTTTCGAATTATGTCATTATATGGTAAGCCATGATTTTCATTTTTATTTGTTGATGCTATGTGTGGAATATCAATAGTGAAGCACAACTTAAAAATCAATGCATTATGTATGTGGAAATCAGCCATAAATTATCGCAGCCAACCTGCCTTCTTTTATTTTATTTCCCCTTTTTTTTCGTGTTCCATTAAAATGTATTGTGTGCATAATCAGCCCGAAACAATCAAAATGTCATGAAAATACATTTACAGGGCAGATATACATAGGCGGATGGATTGTGGGATTGAAGGTGGAACAGAGCAGGCGAGCATCAGTTGAGAATGCGTCAATTGTTGTTGAATGTGACAGGTGTCAGGAGGCGGCAATATTTATGCACCTCTCCTGTTCCCCAGTCAGTTCCTGAGGTAGATCGGCTACTTTTGCTTAGATTGGCTACTTTAGCACTGGCTTGTGCAATTTGTGTTTTTCTGTGTATGGATCAGTGTTGTTTTTGACAGCAAATTTTGATTTAGTTTTAGTCATAAGTCTTTTGAATAAAATGTCATTTAGTCTTAGTCATAATTTAGTCACCTGAAAGTTTTAGTTTTAGTCTAATTTTAGTCGACTAAATATCATGAGATTTTAGTTGACTAAATGATGGCGTCGTAATGACTGATTTTACACTTGGTTTCATGCTGAAAATAGCAGATCTACAAGCTCACAACTGCGACGCGTTGTGAGCAACACCTGAGAGCAACCAAACATAAAATGACTTTCTCCTCCACTAGTCCCTCTATAACGTTTTGGTTTTTATTTAGTTTTAATTTAGTTTTCGTCAGTGAAAAAAACGCAGTCGACACACATATTTCGTCATAGTTTTAGTCGACGAAATCAACACTGGTATGGATATACAGACAGGGTAAATGGCGTTCGGATGCAAGTATCGCAACGATGTATTCTATTTCATCAGTGACGCATCAGGCAAAACTTGTTTCACGAAATTGTTTCACAGATGGATAAATGGCAGCTGATGGTAATAACACGTGGGCATGTTTCGTTTACAGTAGGTGTTACCCATCTGTCAAAAAGTTCCATTCTTCCATTTTTGAATGACGAGATTTCTTTTTTTCATATATTTCTACACCCACCAGGATGGCTCACGATCGCGCTGAATTATTACAGAGAAAAACACAATGAAGCATAGTGAACGTTATTGTAGATTGTTGGTGCTTTTAGGGGGATTAAACATTTAAACGTTTAAGCACAGCTTGCATTTAAGCGACAAGCCCACCAGCAGCAAACAGTTGGCGACAAAGGCGATTCGCTTCGATTCTGTATATCTGCACTGTTGGGGACAGCTTGACTTGCGCTCGGTATTGCATGCGGGACTAATTAGTGTTTTTTTTCCCCCTTCTTTTTTCTGTTTATTTATAGGGCCAGGCTCGAATAGGAAGCAAATGTAATGAAACAATGCCTCTGCTGCCAAAATCAATTATCTTCAAAACCAGAAAATACAGTGGATTTCTTTTTTTTATTTTCCTTTTTTTTGCTTATTTGAAATGTGGAGTATGGTCTTGTAGCCAGGAAGTCCTCCACGGCTCCGCAAGTCAAAACTTATGCTCTCTGAGAGCTAAAAGTAAACTGAATTGTTCCATATGTGGGGCACTCCACTGCTAACAGTGGATATAATATACAACCATAGTTTTTTCTCCTCCTCTCTACAGCGTGGTCCTCATCAATAGAATATTTGAAGAGTGGCCAATATTTGTTTCTATAATTGCCCAGGTCTACTAATTTTAGTCTGTGGGGGAGGGGGGAAGAATCATATTAGCACAAAACTGTGTTCACTTTTAAACATCCCTAAATTGATGTTGTCCTGAAGTGTGTGGAGAATTGGATTTGAGACGTCACTGAGTTTGATGGATCCTGTTGGCACTCAAAGTTGTTTTTATATCTGCTTGGCATATTATATTCATGAGCACAATGATTTTATGAAAATAGCCCTAGGAATGCAGTGGCTCAATTAGAGTATTCAGCTGCAAGCAATTAGTTGACTCAAGTGGGTGATAATCGGTACATGAATCCTTTACGTGGGCAACTCCCTGGCAGATGTGAAACTGAATGGCAGTAGTTTAAAAATAATGAATTCATTGATACTAATATTAATGGATGCCATTTTTTCAGGGCTTTCTCACCCCAGGGATTTTTAGATATACCACTTACCCTTGTCTATATTGGCAATTTGTTGTTTTCCGTATTTTCGGTATTTGGTATTTCCTCCCAGCTTCTTTTGCTTTGTCCTTTTCATATCTCTGGATATTCGTGACACTATTTCAGCTCCCATTTTGACCTCTACATGTCCATATACTGCTAGTCACAACAATGATTACAACTAAAACCAAAGCTAGCCACACCCAGGGGTGTCACAAGGGGGGGAAAAGTGGGTGGAGGGGCCTTGAATTATTTTATACTTTAGCTATTGAAAAATAGCAGTTATACAAGCTCACAGCGTGGCACCGAGTGCCACGCTGCAAGTTTGTAGATCTGTTATTTTTGAAAAATCGTGAAAATGTGTGCAAATCTTTGAATATATGTATTTTTTAAGTGAACATTTGTTGCTTGCGGGGGTCCCTGGAACTAAATATTTTGAGATGGGGGTCCGTGGCCAAATACATATCATTTTGGGGGTGGTTCACATGAAAAAGTTTGAGCACCACTGACGTAGGTCTTTCAAAAAACCTAGAAGGATTTGAAATATTCAAAGACTTTTCTAGATGTTTCAAAAATAGCAACTTGGAATAACGTGTTCCTTCCACGCGCTACGTCCAAAACCAGGGAAATCTCCACTGTCAGGTGAAAAGAAGCAACTTGGACTCCTCATGCATAGAAGGAAGCATGAGGTCAGTCCGTTGTCTCCCCAGGCGCGGCAGAGGGAGAGCAGAGCCCAGGATTACATAGGCAATTAGCACTGGGTGAAAAAATGGGTTACAAAATTGTGGGATAAAAATTATAAAAAAAAAAAATAGCAGATCTACAAGCTCGTAGCACGGTACACGGTGCCGCGCTGTGAGCTTGTATATCTGCCATTTTTCAATTTTTCAAGTACCCAGGGCCCAGAATTTGTTGTGACATCCCTGGCCACACCAGCATAGTGCATACAAGTCTAAATTGCAACATACTTAAAATATATTCCAATACATTTCTGTGATGAGTTCATTTGCTCATGAGCTCGCCATCTGATACCTAACTGTATCGATCCCAAACTGACCACTGCTGTTTATCAGAATACCTGGAGGGACCGGGGAAGATGACAACTCCGTCTTGATTAATCATTTTCATGAAAAGCGGCACATGCAGATATGAGATATGAATAAGTGGCCCGCATCTATTGATTTCTTTTTTGACTAATGAGCTTCATTGTAAGTATTCAATAACAAGATCATTGATCGCTGTAACATAACATGGCTGGGCCCTGCTGCGCCCGTGGATCACAGTTTTTTTTGCGTATCATTATCAAGAGAGATCAATGCAGATGGCTGTCTAATCATGGATGGTGCATTTATCTGCCCGGAGCTTGGATTTCTTTGACTCGCTCAGTTTGATTTCCAAATGATTTCTATCAAACTAATTGTTGACATTCATCGTTGGGTATTTAAAAAGGTGATTCTTTACGAGATATCTTCTAGAATTAAGCTCTTTGCTGTCTACAAGACTCGCTTATACAATAGTTATATATAAGTAGGTAATGCCTTGCATTATTCAGTTAAGGTTCGGTATGATTTCGTTTATTACCCTCAATAAGAAAAAACTCCACCACAACTTATTTAAATGCAAAAGGGGGATTTATTTGGGAATCACAACGTTTCCATTGTATTTAGACCTTCATCAGGCCATTTTTATGTACCAGAACCAAAGATTGCCTGATGAAGGTCTAAATACGACCGAAACGTTGTGATTCCCAAATAAATCCCCTATTTGCATTTGAAGGCGGTGTGCGTGGAGTTTTTTCTTATTCAGTCAGTTTATCGGACCATTGTTTGGTCTCTCCTCAACGCACCTGTCACTTTTGTAGGTGTGCAAGAGTCTCTCTTTGCGTTTATTACCCTCACAAAATCCTTTTTTTCATTTGTCGTTTTGAATTGCTTTGTTTGTACGGAAACATGAGAACGAAAGAAGTAAAAAAACAAACAAACATACAAATAAATAGATAAATAACTAAAAAGCCTGTCCATCCGAGATGTTGGCCATTGAATAATGCTCGGTGCTTTACACTATTTATATCAGTGACAGGAGTGCTTGCGATGCTCTCCAAGGAGCCTGGCTGTTGCCGCCTGACAGCACACTGCCTTGTAGTTCCTCTCCGTACATGTGGTGCGTTAGTGTTTATTTAAAGCACAGCCCATTAAGATTTCATAAAGGTCCAGAATCAGCCCAGGCCTTCTTAGCGGGGTGGACGGCAGTTCACCAGGCATTGGGAACTTGCTCTAATAAAGAAGGCTTTTCATAAGGCCTGGGTTAAAACCCATTAATTAAGACCTGAGGCTGATTCTACAAATGTCTTCTAGTTTTCTGGTTTTCTTTCCTCCAGTTTTCTGGTGCTCAAAACTTTCAAGGACCCCCAAAAAGATGTGTATTTGGCAGCGGACCCACCAGACCCCCATCTCAAAACATGTTGTTCCAGGGACCCCCAGATGCAATGATTTTTGTTAAAAATGTTTGCTTCAACAGAATATACTGTATATATTCAAAGATGTGCACACATTTCCAAGATAGAAAAAATCTACAAGCTTCTATATCTTTTTTTTTTTTTGTATAGACAAAGTATTAAATAATGCTTTTTAGCTTAACATCTAAAATAAATAAACAACAGCTGAGAAACCGGGAACATCATTTGGGGGATCTTGTGAGTCAAACAACAGCCACTAATACAAATGTTATGTATAATAAATGTTTATACCAATTACTGATAGATCTAGTTATTGTAAGTGGCCATTCTAATGGCCATGTTAATTAGTGTCAGTTAGATGCAATATCGTCACTGTTGGGAAGAAACCTTGTATCTCCAAGTTTCAAATGTGTATGTTTTTTCATAAAGTACCGTAAATCCCTGCTTGGCTGCTTCATCATACCAGACTGTCGCACAAAAATAGTGAAAATAGCACACAATTCCTTGTACCAGGGGGTCCCCAGCAAACCTTGTAAATATAGCGTCACAATCATTTAACTATATTCAATACTTTGGCTATTCAAAAATAGCAGAACCTTTTTCCATGGCCAAATACATACCGATGTCTCTGGTTCACATTGGCACATTTCCTGGGGTAATCTGCCCAGATAATGCATGTCATGCATGTCTTCTTCTTTTTTCGTTTTTTACTCTCAAAAAAGCATCTGCAATGTAGTGCATTTGAAACTACATTGCAGTGCACATCATGGGGTGATCACTGCTTGCCTCCTGTGAATTGTTTTATTTTAATTTTTAATTATTTTATTTTTATTTTGTTGCTGAGTGAGGTCAGCAACCAAAGTGACATGAGTGAAATGTGCCAATGTCAACCAGAGACATCAGTATCAATTTGGGGCTCCTTGACATGACGAGGTTTGAGAAGCACCGGTCCGACTAGCTGAGCCCCCAGGGACCCCTCAGTAATCTCTGAGTGTAATACTTTTAGGTTCTTCGTTTTCAATGACATTTCAAGTACAGAAACAATTAGCACATGCTACACCCACCAGCAGTGCATTCTGCTTAAAAAGCTCCGCTTTGACTGAACCACTTAAATAAACCCTATACTTAAGTTGACGGAATTCCCAAGGGCGCTATGCAAGGCCCCCTCCTGTTTTCGCACTGCATGAAAAATCTTTGAAAAAAAGCTGATCTACAAGCTCACAGTGCATCACGCTGCAATGCTTTGTGAGCTTGTAGATCAGCTATTTACACCAAGTGTGTGTCCCAAAATAGGGATGCTAGGGTTCAAGTGATAAAATGATAGTATTTCCGACTTGTTTATGACTATATTTTACTGAAGATCTATAGTGGATAAGATGGAGGCATACAAGTCAGGCTATAGTGTTTCCTCTGGACCCAGTGAATGGCCAGAACCCCCAGTGAGCAGCAGTAAATATAATATAAACACAAAGCATGTGACAGCAATTACCAGATCCTGGGATGTCTCCCCCGGATATTGGGTCAGGCACAATGTTGAAGGTGGTCATTGGATGCAAACGGTTAATTTCTAACAACCCACTTCCTGAAACGTTATTAGACCACCCTGTGGTAAATGGTTAAACCCTACCGATATTGAGAGTGATTACATGCTGTGTGTGTGTGTGTGTGTGTGTGTGTGTGTGTGTGTGTGTGTGTGTGTGTGTGTGTGTGTGTGTGTGTGTGTGTGTGTGTGTGTGTGTGTGTGTGTGTGTGTGCGCAGCAACTCTGTAGCACTGTATATCGTCGTTGTCGGGTGGAAACCTTGTATGTCCAAAACCGTTGGTTTTGCAATTATCATTTTAAAAATGATTTAAACTAGTGAAAACAGCCGATCTACAAGCACACAACGCCTCGCACCACGAGGCGTTGTGTGCTTGTAGATCGGCTGTTTTCACTACTTTTGTGCGACAGCCTTGTTGATGAAGCAGGGCTAAAATTTACTTCACGAAAAAATGTACAAATATGAAACTTGGAGATACGAGGTTTCTGCCCGACAGCGCCGATATACACACACTGCTCGTGTGTGTGTGCGCTCGTGCGCTTGTGTGTGTATTTGTTTTCCTTTTGCAGCGCATTGTTTCCTTAGCTGCTGCTTTGAGTCCCTGGAAATGATTTAATTTTTCAGTGGCCTCTGCTATCAACGGGGCGGCCTCTTGAGAGAGATGTCTGCCTTGATAATTGTGCCATGAACCTCATCAGCATTTCAGATGAAATGGAGCTAGACGGGTCACTTTGAGTTTAACAGACGCTAATTTGATTGAAATTCAAACTGGGAGCAACGGGAAGTAAATTGTACGCCTTTCTGCAATGGCTTCCTCTTACTCATGCCCGCCTTTCTCTCTCCTCCAGATACGCAGCGATTGCTTTTTTGCTCTGGCTGCCATATTTTCTTCCTTTTTTTTTTTGCGCTTTGTGAATTTGAAATAGCTGCCTTCTGTCTTTTCAAAGCTCGGAAGTGCCAAGGGGTTGGGGGGGGGAGACTGAGAGGCAGTAGAAAAACAATCTAGGCTTCAACAGATTAGAAGCCAATGCTGCACAGAGCACTGGTGCTAGGAATTCACCATGGTACCATGGTACCTGATTTGATGGGAGCGGTGTTGTGTTTTTTTTTCCTGATCCTGCACTCCGGCGCTAACATGTAGTGTTTCACATCATATTCACTATCATCAGCCTCCATAAAATTCACTCAAACAGGCACGTAGAATCTTGTTAGCATGGAAACCGTAGCGGTGCCGAAGTCAACATTTTGGTACGGTCGGTGACAACACAGTTCGTAGCTTCCTGACTGATAGGATAAGCGCTTGGACGTGTTGGAGAAAAAAACTAAACAAAAACATGTATGGCATTTTTCTCACTGGAACCAAGCTATTATTCAATTAGACTCTTATCTCACTGTCCAATTATTCCTTTGACATGCTTTATGATGGCAGTGGGGGATGGTTAAATTGGACGTGGTATCGGGAGTGCTATCATTTACACCTTGTTGGCATCTCGTCATACCCCTTCCTGCTGGTTTTTAGATGGAGAGTTGCATTGGATCTTTCGGGGGTGTGCGGGGGGGTTCTCACTACATCTCTGTGACTTTCTTAATTTTACTGATGCCTGGCTCTCCCAAAAGGTCAGGGGTGTGATGGGCTTAGACAGGGGTCTTCAACTTTTTCAGGCCAAGGACCCCTTAGTTGAGAGAGAGTTGAAGCAGGGACCCCCACAACCTGTTCCTAGATTCCATTCAGTTTCATCTTTTGACAGCACAATCATCAGTGTAGTTTGGACTCATGTCAATTTGTGTTTTCAGATATTTAACCACTTGAACCGTCAATACTTAAAAAACTTGACCTTTCACTCTGTACTTAGTCTGCTCTTTTTCCCCCTCTACACCAAAACTCTTTGCCGAAAATAGCTGATCTACAAGCTCGCGCTGCAAGCCGTTGTGAGCTTGTAGATCTGCTATTTTTGGCTAAAGTTCTCCGAATATGGACGCTGGGGTTCAAGTGGTTAATATATAAAAGGAGTAAAATAAGTTTCTATCACAGAGGAGGACCCCCTGTAGTGACTCTGAGGAGCCCCTGTTGAAGACCCCTGGTCTTAGATTTGGAAAGCCTCACTGGCCAGCAGGGAGAACATAAGCTAGGTTTCTGCCTCCAGTGGTGTTGCCTGTACGAGTGTGGAGGTTGAGAAGAACCCGTAATTACTTGTTTGTCTGAGTAGATTATCTGTGTTGCAATGTTTTCTAAAATTGTTATTATTATTTTGAGAAATGCATGCATCAGAAATTAACCACTTATAACCAAATTTCAATTTTTTCTACAAGCTCACAACGCGTTGTTAACTTTCAGAAGATCTTTGAACATTTTGGAAAATATAGTCACGCCAGGTTTATAGTGGTGATAGTGGTCATAAATAGGTGTACATACATGCAAGACAAACTGGCTATAAAGGACATAATATTACTTTTATAGTAGACAATCTTTATTGTCCCACGACTTAAACATTTTTCATAAGAGCTAAAGATCAACCATATTGAGCAGCTATAATCAGACCCATAGTTAGTATATAGTAAACTCTTTTCCATTTTGAAATGTAAACCTACCAGTCTACCATCTACTCAGATAATGCATACCACCTCTCTTTCTACCCCATGAAGGTAATCGTGATTGGCAATCAAGAAAGACATTGATTAAAATGGAATGGTTCGCTCTGGAGAAAACTGCCTTGGTGGCATTGACATCATTTTTTATTATGTACATACTTAATTACTCTGTAGCCCCAGACCACCCGAGTCAGAGAAATACCATATTTTACATATCTTTAATTAGTCCTCATTTGGAGACCCTGTGCCTCGGCAGGCCCAAAAGGTGAACTTTTCATGGGGGTAAATTTCAATTACATGCTTCGCTCCTAAATCGAGGGTTCGCAACAAGCCTAGAACACTCATTAGGGCTTTTTTTTTCAATCGGTCTCAGGGGGTGGCCTGCTGGCTGCTGCCCCCGGTCCCATAGAGAAGACAGGCTGCAAGTCACACAGTCCCATAGATCAGGGACCCCCTTGCTCCCTATAGTCTGTAGAAATTAGGGCAATACATCAGAAAGACCTATCAACACTTGGCGCTCACATTGAGCCATTGGAAATGCGGGTGAATATTTTCTTTGTCCAACGCCTCCCTCCCCTGTGTGAATACATTAACATGAGGAACAGTGGCAGGTCTTATTAGTGTCATGAATTTTTATTCGTGGTTCCATTCTATTTCATCGGCCAATGTGTCACGAGTATGGCATTCTCTCCTCATCGCAATCTGTTGGGTAAAGCATTGTCATTTATATTATTCTTGCTCGAGAAGCTCATGCATGAGCTAAAAGCATGGGATCGTAAAAAGTGGTCGCATAAAATATGGAGAGTGCTGCTCTGTACTGTTGAGATATTACCTGTGAAAAAAAATACCATTATGGCTCCCAGCAGGCGCTGCATGTTTAACTTCTAAAGCAGTAGTTCATTTCCATCAAAACAAATATGTTGATATTCACATAATAAAGTGATATGCTTGGCAAGACCACTCCCCAGCACATGAACGCATGAGAAATGATATGTGTAACAGTTAATTGAACTAATCGATGTAATCTATTTAATAAAATAGCACGACACTGTTGTTTCACGAAGTATAAAATAGTTAATTGATTTAGTCCATTACAAAATATCTACTAGTATAGATTTGTTTTGTGTCGATAAATTGATGTAAGTAATTAATCGATTGATCAAACACGTAATCGTAATTGATAGAATAATTGATTGTTTCAGCCCTATGATGGCACTCCCCAGCACGTGCACACTTGAGAATTGACACACCTGCTGTTGTTATTATACACTGTTGTCTTGGGGACAATTTAGATTTTAGAACATACAGTTGCTTCTGTTTTTTCTGCACTATCTAAATTTAATTTCACACGGGGTTCTAGTTGCCTTTACCAAACAAAATAAATTGTTAATTTTCTTCCTTTGTGGGCAAAAAAAAAAGAAAATGATTTCCTTCACTTGAAGAAAATAGAGCTGTGAATTATTTTATTGGTCAAACAAGCTGACTGAAGAGTGTGTGTGTGTGTGTGTGTGTGTGTGTGTGTGTGTGTGTGTGTGTGTGTGTGTGTGTGTGTGTGTGTGTGTGTGTGTGTGTGTGTGTGTGTGTGTGTGTGTGTGTGTGTGTGTGCGTGCGTGTATACGTGTGTGTGTGTGTGTGTGTGTGTGTGTGTGTGTGTGTGTGTGTGTGTGTGTTTGTGTACGAATGTGTGTGTGTGTGTGTGTGTGTGTGTGTGTGTGTGTGTGTGTGTGTGTGTGTGTGTGTGTGTGTGTGTGTGTGTGTGTGTGTGCACGCATGAGTGGGTGTGTGTGTGTGTGTGTGTGGGTGGAGAAAAGAAGCCAGCCATGGGAGATTAATTGCCTTCAGTGCTGGTCAGAAGGAGAAAAAAAGATATTCAAATGGCTAATTCTGCTCCTGGAGTTATCATGATTTAGTGGGCTTTTCAGTTGAACACCGAGGCTGTTTGTTCTCCTCATCGGATGGTTTCTTTTCTCTCTTTTTTCCCCCAGCGCTGCAAGCTACTGTACAATATGTACCCACAGCATGCAGATGAGATATTGTCGCTGTCGGGTGGAAACCTTGTATGTCCAGATCTGCTATTTGAACTGCTTTTGTGCGACAATCTTGTATGATGAAGTATACAAGAAAAAAAATTGAAATATGGAGATACGAGGTTTCTGCGCGACAGTGACGATATGCTGGTTTTCATTTGGGAACCCAACACAGTGCTGGTCCATGCTGCAACTAATAGATTGTTACTTTTTTTTATATACAGTATACATTTTTTATATATTTGATGAATCGATTAACCACATACGCCCTGTTTTATATTTCATTCCACAATGGTGTCATGCAAAAGAAGTGGAAATGGCAGATCTACGCATTGTGAGCTTGTAGATCTGTGAGCTTATAGATCAGCTATTTCAATATTTGAACCTTTTTTATTAATCGATTATTTTATATGGATTTATATCAATTAAATCGACTGTGGCACCCCTATATAAAGGGGTATCCCGTATGTAAAGCGACTAGGGCTGTCACAATTATTACATAATCGTCTAATCGTGATTATTTGACATAATCGTGATTATTTTTCATAATCGTCATAATCGTTTCCATGTCAAAAATAGTGGAAATAGCAGATCTACAAGCTCACAACGCGTCGCGATGTGCTTGAGCTTGTAGATCGGCTATTTCCACTATCAATGTTCTTTTTTAAGTATAAAGTTGTCAAATATGTCAGTAATTTATTTGTATATTTAGGTTACCGTATGTGTCATATCTACCATATGCAACTTCAAAGCCTAAAAGCCAAACAGAAATGTAATTATCAACGACAAATACACAATTAAATCGTTAATCGCCAATTATTTGAGTGACAATTAATCGTCATGTAAAATTTCATATCGTGACAGCCCTAAAAGCCACTCTGAGTACTTAGAGAATTGCTATGTAAATCTGAGGTGTGTATATTATCTCTGGGCACTGCTAAATCAGCAGAACAGCGTTATTGATATGGATTGTTCACATCACTTATTAGTCCACTCTCACCCCCTGTCCCCCCTCTTAACCTCCCCCCCTCGCGTCTAGTCGCAAAGATGGCCTGAGGTATCGATGTCATTACGGTGGTTCCAATGTTGCAGCAAGGGGGGGGGGTGGTCAGTCAGCTGCGATTCCCCAGACATATGAACAGTGCTCCTGGTTCAATTAGAGACGTCTCCAACACACACACACACACACACACACACACACACACACACATACACACACACACACACACACATGCTAAAGGTCATTATTCTTACTAAAGGAGAGGGGAAGAGAATGTACTGCATACGGTGCTGGCCATCTCCTGCTCTTTGGTTCCAAACATGCAATGTTGCACTATAATGCAGGGAGGGTCACAAGAGGTCGTATACCTTTGTGGGGTTGTTGGGACGATCTGTACCAAACCTTATGTGGAACACATGCCCACTTAAATATTTTTTGTATTTTTCGAAGCATTTTTATTTTAATGATCAATCAATCTATTTTGTTCTGGAATTAATGTAGTATAGTTTAAGTATTTGGTATCAAAATGAAAACGCTTTTTTTTTCAAGGTTTTAAAGAAAAATACCATGATACATTCTTTTTTTTTTTTTTTTTTTTTTTTACATTATTATAGTTTGTCTATTACATTATGATTATAAATTAAATCTTAGTGTTTTGTCAATTATTTGGGGGCCCACTTGCACTGTCCTCGCGGCCCACAGGTCTTTCCCAGGCCCACAAGTTGGGCATCGCTGGTCTATAACACATCTGGGACTTTTTCTACTTTGTGGACAACAAATCGTTTAAAAAAAAAAAGACATACACATGGGTGTCCTCATATATGCCATAGAGCGAAAGACAATGGCTGAAGCATGAACATGAGCAGGAAGGCATTGACCTTGAAACAATATGGCTTAAATCACATAACAGTGAACAACACTGCCAACGTTCTAACGTAAAGCATCAGTCGTTTCACCCGCTGTAACTCAACTTGCCTTCCACTTCCACCACAGCTATGTAGTGACTCTGAGCCTGAAGAACTGTGTTGTTTTTGGGTACTTTTTCCATCGCTGCACTGAATTAATGTCAGCTCCGGTTTCATGTGTTTTGTAGCGACTCATCTATTTCTTGGGATGACTTTGTAGAAACAATTGGTATGAATTTCTCTATAAAGATAGATTTTGAAGTAGGGATGGGACGATAAGCGATATTATAATTTATCGTGTTAAAAAACACTCACGATAATCGTATCGTGGAGATTTAATTCATCGTGATATCGTCCTCCGTCATGCACTGGGATCAATTCACCTTTTATTTGCCGAGCTGCATATCCGGTATCACTTAAACCCTCTCGAATATTGGTAAAAGGTACTTATAATATACCTACTTCACTCTCTATCAAATGTCTTTGTCAAAAAATAGCCGATCTGCTATTTTTTTGGCAAATGTTCCGCCCCAGGTTAATGGACTTTGATTATCGCGACAATATCGTAAATCGCGATTTATTTTGTCACAATAATCGTGATATGACATGTTCATATCGTCCGATCCCTAAAAATGTTCTCCCCTTTGTGTTTGTGTCTCTAGGTGTAACAATCGGACCCAGTGCATTGTGATCACGGGTTCGGACGTCTTCCCAGACCCCTGCCCAGGAACCTACAAGTACCTGGAGGTCCAGTATGAGTGTGTGCCCTACAGTAAGTGTGAACCTTCTGTCATCAATTGAAATGTCCCCTCCAGAATCCCTTTCAACGCCCCACCCAATCTTAGATACTCTTTCTTAAACCCGCCATTTCTCTTTCTCTCTCTGTCTCTTTCTTACTTTCTTTCAGTTTACCTTCCTTCCTTTCCTGTCTCACTGACAGTTTATTTTGCTTTGGTTTGTCCTTCTCCCCACACGCTTCTTAATAGCGCCCTCCTCTATTGTCTCTCCTCCTTCCATCCGTGTCACTTCATCGAGCATCCCATAAGAGATAACCTGTAAAACCCTTTGTTCCTCCTCTACTATGCTGCTTCTATTATTGATGTGCTCACCGTGTTTTCCGGCAGACTTTTGCCGAGCCAGGTTATGAGGTAGCAGACTAGAGGGGGCAGGGTGATAGGAGAAGTCACGCTGACTACTGATGAGGGCAAACCAGTGCACCATTACTCAGTCTTGCAAGGAGAACTATGAGCCGAGAAACACCGCTCGTCTTAATGGCTCAGTACCCCCTCGGTACAACAGGTGTTGAAATATGTTAACAGATGTTCCGTTACATAACGGAACAGAGCGGCTTTACACTTAAAGTCAACAAGATAATATTTCATGCGAACAGATAGCCTTAACATTTTGCTGCTCATCGCATGCTAAAATATTCATTGCCATTTGGCCCCCAAACAATCTTTAGATTGCCTTTTGCATTAAAATTCCTCTTTGTCCTTTAAGCTTCTATTTTCATTGGCAATTTGTGGAGCTAAAACCCCCATCTAACCTTTACTAACTGATTAATCACCAGGAATTAGATGAATTGCCAGAATCACTAATCAGGTGGAACTGAAATGATTAGAGTCGCAGTGATGGCAAGGCAGTATTTGATGCACGGTGTATTCTAGTTTCATATTGTCATAGAATTGTATCTAATGTTAATTTAATACCAAGCCATCAAACAAGATTATTATTATTATATTTGTAAAACATCCCCCATAACCACGACGTATACTAAACTTATACTTATAACTTATACTAAACTGTCGGTCAGACAGACAGACAGACAGACAGACAGACAGACAGACAGACAGACAGACAGACAGACAGACAGACAGACAGACAGAGAGAGAGACACACACGCATGCATCCATGCACGCACGCACACACACACACACACACACACACAGATTCTGTGAATTATAGCATATATAGATGTTCCACAGCGCCAGGTCACCTGCCCAACCATTTTCCCCATGAAGTTAAATCAGAATATGCATGTAAGTGAACATTATTAGGGACTTAAAGGTTAATGTCTCGGAGGCTTTGAGGACCTGTAATTGTGGGCTCGCCTGGAAGGCGAGCACACGTATGTTATCTTCATTATTTATCTATCAGTCAGTCAGTATCCTCAAAACTTTGGCGCGATTCATCTCTTAAACGCTTACACCTTTCAACACCATTCAAATTTTTATGTGTTCAGCTTACTGAGGACAAGTGTGCTTGTATTTTTGGTTTTGAAATGTTTTGTAGTATAAATATAAAAAAATAAAAATGTTTAACTTTAAGCACCCAATGCATTTCCAATGGGTCCCCAGAGTGGAGAGAAGGATAATAGACCCATGTTTATGTTAAGGCGCTGTGGCTGCAGTGTTCACACTTCAGATATGCTATCTATATCATTGCGTTCACACAGGTCTGCTCTCTGATTTGATCCAAATGTCTAAGCTGTGTGATGTATAAAACTATAGTTATAGTTAAAACTATAAATAAATGTCCCTCTCCACTCTACTGATTACACAGCTGTGATCAAGAATCAAGTCCGGGCGATGGGATGTAAATCCCATAGCCATATATCCTAGAGCCCGCAGGGACAGTCAGCCATATTAGTGGTTGTTGTTGGTTGTCAGGGAGATATCAAAACCAATGCATTTCCAAGTCAGATCCACAAACACAATAAAAGCCATGCTCCACTCCTCAGTCTGGAGTGGCCACATAGAAGAACGCCTTGGTTATAGACATAGTGGAGGACATATGTGATCTGGGATTGTTAGCCTACAGTATATGCACTCAATATACTCCACTACAGTTGGAGTCCATTTGACAGTTGCTGGTTCCCAAACACAGAATCAAAAATGTAGATCTAGAACACATATAATATGTACAGTACAGTAAGGTTCAGTAGAGTACAGTAAAAGTACAGTAAGGTTCAGTAGAGTACAGTAAAGTACAGTAAGGTACAGAAAGGTACAGTACAGAAAGGTACAGTAAGGTACAGTAAAGTACAATACAGTACAGTAAGGTACAGTAGAGTACAGTAAAGTACAATAAAGTACAGTAAAGTAGAATAAAGTACAGTAAGGTACAGTGGAGTACAGTAAAGTACAGTAGAGTACAGTAAAGTACAGTATAGTAAGGTACAGTAGAGTACAGTACAGTAAGGTACAGTACGGTACAGTAGAGTACAGTATAGTATAGTACAGTAAGGTACAGTACAGTACAGTAAGGTACAGTAGGGTACAGTACAGTAAGGTACAGTAGAGTACAGTAAAGTACAGTAAGTTACAGTAGAATACAGTAAAGTACAGTACAGTAGAGTACAGTAAAGTACAGTAAGTTACAGTACAGTACAGTACAGTACAGTACAGTAAGGTGCAGTACAGTATAGTAAGGTACAGTACAATACTGTAAGGTACTGTACCTTACAGTACCTTAAAGCAGGGGTCTTCAACGTTTTCAGGCCGGGGACCCCCAAACTGATGGGGAGATGGAGCAGGGACCCCCTACCACCTCGTAGGGTGGGGGGGTCGGGGCTACGACATATTTTTTATTTTAAACATGTACAAGTTACAGCGAGCAGGGTGGGCCGTACCACTACCATTTCTAAACATACTACTTATTAACTGAGAACCAATGTCAATAATATCAACAATCTGTCAATTGCATAGTAATCATGTATTCAAGCTATTCAAAATGGATAGAATCATGATTTATTTTTTAACATAAATGTGAAAAATGAAAAAAAAAAAAAAAAAAAGAATTAAATCTTTTTTTTTTTTTTTTTTTTTTTTAGCAATAATTTCGCGGACCCCCTGCAGTACCTCCGCGGACCCCCTAGGGGTCGCGGACCCCCTGTTGAAGACCCCTGCCTTAAAGTATCCTATTTGTTGGGTTGGAACCGAGCCCACACTGTTTCGAAGGAACAGTATTTCTAGTTAATAATAGAATCAGCTATAATGAGCATTGGATTCAGCCTAATGGAGCATGGCCAAATATACTCACTTTTGCCTCAAACCCTCCACCTGTGTTGGTTTTCTCAACTACACTTGTTCCATGTGCCTCATACTAAAGCGAACTATCGATTGCACCTCTTGCAGTGCAACTTCAAACCGTAATGGTAGGATTAGCCTTAAGGTGCACTTGACTTGTGCGTACCTGCTGTTGCGCTGGGCTTTTGCTTCCTCCGTGTGCACCGCGGCATCAGTCAGATCTGCACAAACACGGGTCTGTGATATGCCACTCCTGGCACAGTGTGTCTAATAAATGATTCCCTGGTGATCGTCCCTTCAACATTAAGCATTGTGAAGCGTGCATGACTTTAGTCCCATCTGTTTGCTTCTCAAGGAGGTCCATGTCCACACAGAATAGGACCACGAATACAGAATCTATCCTATCTCAACTGTCCTGGTAAGTGATTAGTATCACTAGGGGTGTGAATCTTTTGGTATCCCACAGTTTGATTCAATTTCGATTCTTGGGGTCATGATTCGATCCAAATTGATCCTCGATTCAAAATCGATTCTCAATTCAAAACAGTTAATTTTATCCCTTGCCAATGAACTTTACAGTATATCATTCAGTGTTCAATAATACTATATGCCTGATAAGTTAGCTTGCAAGTAATTGACATACATAACATTAACTTGTGAGTGTGAATTAATAATAATAGTAATAATAAGTAATAACACAATGCAGACCAGATTGCAACCAGACGCAACAACATGTCTCTCACACACACACACACACACACACACACACACACACACACACACACACACACACACACACACACACACACACACACACACACACAGCACCACTGTGATGCATAGAGTGCTTTCAGAGTCTACCGAGGACAGAGTCGGCTGCATTTGACAGCGTGATACAGACTACTTGTAGCCAGCATACTGATTCTTGAGCAACAACTTTAAAAGCTGGCAAGGGAAGCTGGGAAGTTAACATTATGGCACGAAAATTAAGAAAATAAATTAAATATATATTTATGGCAATGGAATCGATTCTGAATCGTAGAAAATAAGAATCGCGATTTTTACATGAATCAGTTTTTTTCCGCCACCCCTAAGTGTCACCCCCCTGTATGGTCGAATCCAGTCCTGTTGAATCCACCCCAGCCTTTCCCCCGTAAAGACCAACTAGCCTGTTGTAGACTGGGACTTGTAAACTGTGCCCTGATGTGTTTCTTTCCCCTAACTGTCCCATGTCTCTTCTTGTAAATGTCATGTATTCCCGATGACCAATCAGTTTGTTGAAGACATTAAATATGAATGGTCTTTCAGATGTTGTGGCAGAGTGAGACTTTTGGCAGGGGGTTGCTGTGATGTGGCAGGATTTACCGAGCTTTTTGCACTAAGGCACAGATCTATCTTACTACCATTTTCATTGGTGGATGTTCAATATCAAGATTTAGTTACTAACAAATTGTGAAGTGGTCCAAAAGCTCAGGAATTTGTCCCTTGGATTTGGAAGGATATGTGGCTTTCTAAGATGTTTTGCAAGACGAGATATCAAATCCCCATTAAGCTGATCAGTGACAGCAGCACAGGCAGGAGGGAAGTAGAGGTTAGAGTGGGCTCCCCAAAAAAATCCAGGGTCATCTTTATTCAGAATCATCTTGTTTCCAGGTGTAAATAAATGTACAATTCTTTACTTGACTAATACCTGAGCCTGTGCACGTTCTGTCTGGGCCTGTTATGAGCCTGTAACATTGTTGCATTCATGGGACTGAGCCTGGTTCAAAAGTTTTCTGTTTTGCAGTGTCTTGATTGTTTTATAGATTTTTGACAAAATGACGTGCATTTTACAAAGACACAAACCAAGAAAAAGAAAAGACTGAACAACAAGCCAGCAATTTGTTAATAATTTATGTTGAACTGTATTTTAGTTATTTTCTCAATTAAATTGAGAAAGAAAGTCAATTTCAGTCTAGGTGTAGCCCACATCTTTTCAGAGTGGATAAATGTAATTATATTGCTTGGAAAACGACCTCCTTCATGCGAAGGACTCGCAAAGCAAGTGTTGGGTAGGCAAGCAGTGAAAAGCCGATACATAAAATACTTACATGAAATTGTAACCATTGATTGAATTATTAATCAGACTTTTTGCGGTCTGTATTAGGTGCAGGGTCTTACTGAATAGCATAATCCCCACCTCAATTATATCGATGGCCAAAATGCAAAACCTGAAAAATTCACTTTGTTGGAAAAAAGAAAAAGAAAAATGTGTGTTCAACACCAAAACCTCCTATCTACTATTTCTAGGTAAAAACCTCCTATTTGCAGGCGACAACATGCAGATAGGAGGTTTTTACCTAAAAATAGTTAGGCTATTCTTTTGTTAAATAACACATTTTACAGCACTTAATTATGCTCCTTTTGAGATCAAGACATATTACCAACATTTTTTTATCAACTCACCCTCTTGGGTTGGTAAAAGTTTCACCACCTAACACCAATCATTAGCAATCAGCAGATAAGCTTCAACATTTTACTACTTTTGCAAACCTGTCAAATGTCATGTTCTAGACACATGACATTATTTTTTTACAAAATGAGGGGCAGACAGACTGACCATGTGCAGCATAGCCTGTTGTCCTCATTTCAAGTGATATCCAAAAATCATGAAATTTGCAGATAGTTTTGCATTTTAGCCATCAATATAATTGCGACTGTCAGGTCGCAGTTACTATCAAAACCTCCACTGGCTGTCTGTCTGTCCGTCAGTCTGTCTGTCTGTCACACATCATGTCACACTTTTGCCCTTCTCTGCCACCGTTGCCCCTATCCATGCCAAACTTTGCATACACACTCCTTGGCTGCCAAACCACAACCCCTCAGTTCTCACATGGCCCTTAGCGCCACCATGAGGCCAATTCTTGCAAAACACATTTTTGGACACTGCTCCTACACATTCTGCCCTAAAATCACGCAAAGCAGTACACAGTATCTCTAAAGTCATGTCATCAACATGCACCTGTCCCATCTAGCGCCACCATCAGGCCGATTTTTGCAAAACACATATTTGGACACTGCTCCTACAGATTTTGCCCTAAAATCACGCAAAGCAGTACACAAGTATCTCTAAAGTCATGTCATCAACATGGATCTGTCCCATTTCCCATATTCTCTCCTGATTGGCTACCACTGCCTTCTAAAGTTTGTGTATGCGACCTAACGGTCGCTTATCTCACGATTTAGGGAGTCTTATTGGTAGAAAATATATAAAAATAAGAGAGACAGGTGTTATGTCTGACCACAAGACTAGCCTGAGTCGGGCCTCAGTAAATGGAGGTAAATTCTTACCTGACAGCTCCTACCCAAAAGGTTGGCTGTGCCTCCCAAAGCATTGGTTCCCTATCCAAGAGTCTTTGGGTCCTTTGAAATTTAAATGGCCGTCCAATACCTGAACGTTTTTTTTTTTTTTTTTTTACCTCAATGAATCATTCATTATCCTCGTCATTAAGCCTTTGCATTGTCACCTACAAGTAAAGCCTGAAACAAACCACATACATTTCAACCATTTTCAGGTTTTTTAATAATTTGGTTCATGTCAAGAGCTACCCTCATTATCACCATGCACAAGCCAGGGATGGTAATTCACCTTGCACCAAGTCACCTCCTGAATTGGCTGTGGTAATTGCCTTGAAACAGGGGACATAAAAGCAAAGAAGTTTCTTCATTAAGGCTGCTCTTGAAATTGTGGGAAAGAAATGAATAAAATAAATCTACTATGGCTGTTGCTATGCTGCTGTGTTAGAGAAAAAAAAGGGGAAAAAAAGAGGGAAGAAAGGAGGCATATCTGCCTGCACTAACAGGCCCTCTAAGCCATCAGTGCTTTGTGTCATCACCTACTATCTCTGTTATACTCATTTTACATGTGTGTTATACATGTTTCTTTAGGCATTTTTCAGATTTCAAAAAACAGCTTTAAAAAGGCACATTTTAAATTCCTATAGAAGTTTATATTATTTATGACTTATGTACTGTATGTATTGTAGTCATACTACTGTACATTTGGGTAAATAATTTACAGTAGTAGACTCTGCAGTACATGATTGTCCCTTACGCAGTATGTATAGTTTAGATGATGTTATTTTTCTATTTGCTTCCTGATGCTTAAATAATGCTGGAGCCACTAATTGAGTCTGCAGTGGACAGCAGACATATTAGCCAAGTTGATACAGACAGTTTGCCAGTCTAGTCGGTACTAAAGTACATTACATGCAATTCAAAGGGAGCCTCAGACTCGGGAAGGCAAAGGCCTCGCAGTTTATTAAAGTAAAAAGGTACAGAGCGGATTGGATTAAGATGGAACATGCAATTATTCATAACTCGTACTGTATGTGTAAAAAAGCTCAGAGCAGGAAAGCAGAGCCGGTTCGTGGTGCTTGGTGACAATGGACGAGGGCTTTTGGGTTGTTGGGCGTCTTGTTTTGTTTCAATACTGCAATGTTCAAACTTTACTGACTCTTCTTCCCTTCCCTTGTGCAATCTGCAGGACACCTCCTGGGCAAATCCAGATTCATTCTCTTCTTCCACTGAGCGGTTTCTGATCACAATGATCGCATTGCGTTTTTTCCACCCCTTTTTATTTATTTTTTGTATTTCTACTAACCACTCTTTTTCTTTTCAGATTTCCACCTCTCTCTCTCCTTTTCTAAATCTCTATTTCTCTCCCTCGGTCTTTCGTCTTCTCTTTTATCTGGTTGGGGTTGGCGGCTTCTGGGACCTCAACCGTTGTTAATTTGTTTACTTCTCCTCGCTGTTTGATGTCTTAGGTAGCTGTGGCGCCCTCAAATCACTTCTGCAGAGTTCCATGCATTACTTGTGCTTCTCACAGCCTGATTTTCTGTCTTCTTCTCTTTTGCTGTCTATAGGAGCATGCCTTCTTTCCAGAACACTGTATGTTGAAACCTTTTGATCACTGGACTGGATTAAAAAAAAGAATACTAAAAGTGCATGTAATTGTCCCTGTCCCCCCCCCCCCCCCCCCCCCCCCCCGTTCAAACGTTCAAACACATGCTAAATAATTATGTTACAAAAGAGGGCTTTTCTAACAACCATAGTAGGCATTTTTCATTACATTCTCATCGTGTGGTTTTTTGTCATCATTCGTTCTCTTAAATTGCACTAATGTTATTCACTTCTCCACCACAGTACCTAGCTTACTGTACACAATGAAGTGGAAACACCAGAAAAAGTATTTATAGATGAAACCACAAATTTATGCAACAAATCAAGCACAGTGTTTACCCTGGAGCTCCATACACAGTTCAACTGTGAATAAGCCACCTGATTTGGTTTTGCTACTGTGATTTAGGGTGATTATCAACTTCCTTGATGAGTGCAGAAAATATACACAACCCACAAGCTAGATGGCTTTTCTTTTCTTTTTTTGTAGCCTACAGTTCATCACTGTATTTCGCTGTCACAAATTTACTTTATGTCATTGTTTTCACATGGTGAATTAGTTTAACAGTGGGTATTGATCATTAAGCTAAGCTAAGGATAATATTTGGGTGCCCAATTGAGTATTAAAGTACTTAAAGCATTGAAGATCAATATTGTATCTTTCAATCACTTATTTTAGTGCCTGGCCTAATTTTCTACCTTTTAGTTATCAATTGAATGTTATATTTATCAGAAACACAAGAGTAATATTGGCTTCACAACTTTATGACGTGGTATTAATTACTCAAAAGCACCCCTTTGACCATGCTTGAATTTCCCTATGTGTGTTGGGGCTAAGTTGAACACAGCAAATGAACATACAGTATACGTTAAGGAAACCATGGCTAGAATGGGGAAATTGCTTCTGTTGGATTAAGATTGTGTTGAATGATAGAGTAAATGAGTAGCTACAGATATACTGTGTTTAGCTATCACTATGGACCTGGCTTTCCACCTGGAGTTAGGTTAGGGTTGTGGCAATGGGTGAATAAGAAGATAGCACACGTTTTATAATAATGTATTGAGGCAACTTCCTCAAACAAACCGTTGAAGTTACAGATATGAGCAACGAGCAAAATAATATAAAATGGGACCAAAGTAGTATTCGTATGTAAATACATTTGTTTTCGCTTACAGCCTTACACTTATGAAATGTTATATCCAAAATCCAAATTATGCTTGTTTTTCCAAATCATGAAGAATTTACAAACAACCAGATAAAGTCTGAATACCGAAACATTGTTCCCAATAAATACTTTTATTCTCAAGTGAAGATGTTAGCGTGCAGGAAACCTTTCTTTTGCATTAGTTGGCCCATGATTGTCTTTGGTATACCTGTCAATCTGTAGGCATGCAAACGTTTAGCTATTTACTATTTTTTAAATCATGCCATGATTTGCTGAACCATCAACGGTCATTAATCCATTCATGGTCAAACCCATCCTTAACATTCAAGAAGATTTATTTGTCACATACAGTAAGAGTACAGTATGTGCAATGAAATGTCATGTTCTGCCAGTCTGACCTAATAAAGCAGGTTAAAATGTAATGTGCACAAATAAAGCAGTCATCCGTGTATAATGATGGCTTAGAACTGTTTGAGTGTGGATCATTTTAATAAGATTAGTGCTAAAACTGCTGCACTAATACCAAGCTCTGTCATGTACAATCTGTCAGTCAGAAAAGTGCTTGTCTAGGGGACAAACTAACATTGAAGATTATTTTTGGATTGGTGAATGTCACAAGCTGAACTAATGTCCAGTATATTGATGGTTTGCCATCAATGATGTTACATTCTCACAGACAGTTGGATGTCCTTCAAATTGTGCCTGGAACTAAATCGACCCCTCCTGTTATGAACCAAGCTTAACAGTTGGTCATGATCCCATGCACGATCAATTAGACTGCTCTCAATGTAAATAACTCTAATACTCCTTTTCTCTAAGGGATCGTCAGCAGTGTCCCATCTTTCTCTCACCATGTCTGTCATTTTCTCCTGAACAGGTCTGCCTGTCTTTGTCCATGTCTCATGTTTCTTGCATATGTAATCCTAGCGATTAATTCATACTAATCTCTTTTTCTTCCCTTGCACCCCTTTCATTCTCTCTTCCAACGCTTAAAATAGAAGTGGAGCAAAAAGGTAAATAACCTGACACGATCTAAACCTTAGCTCCTTGTTTTTTGTGGCATCTGGTTGTAAACCTTACCTATCTTCCCATAGTGGCCCCACAAAGAATCACACATAGTACAATACATTATCTCCAGTATACCCCTATTGTAATGTTAACGGATAAAGTAGTGCTACATGGGGAACGAGACAGGGCGTATATAGAGAATACATTCTAAAGATGATACAACCACATAAGCAGCCTAAGATGTAAGTGGGGGCATACTGGCTGCAGTCCATGGGGAGTCTCTATCGTCATAACCCCTGGATGCTTTTAGCTGCTCAGCAGAATTCCATACCGCCTGGCTTCCCAGTCCTTCTCCATAGCATGCCATGGTAACCGTGTTTCTGGGCCCTTTTCTTCCAAGCTATCGCTTTCTACACTCTAGTTTTCTCTCTCAGCCCGTCCGCCTTTTCCCCTCTCTATCCCGCCCCACCCTGTTGTTCTTACTTGACCACTTTCTGCTCCTCTTTCTGATTATTAGATCTCTGTGCGCCTCAGAGAAGCCCCTCCCCCGTCCCCCCTACACCCCCCCTACTGCCACCCGCCCACTGATGTTTTAAAATGTAATGGATGTGACATTTGCACCTACTCGATAATGACAAGCCTCTCAGGTACATAACACTGTAAGGAGAGGTGGCGTAACTGAGAAACGTCTTAAGCACAACCTGCCCCATGCACACTCTGCAGACTCCGATGACTCCTGCTCTCTCTCGTAGCCTCTCCCGTCTGTTGACGAGTGACTTTAGCTTGCTGCTTTTTTTTTTTACAGGACAAATTGTTTCATTTGAGTTTTAATTTCATTTTAATTTATTTGGTCCCCCCCTCATTTCTGTTCTACTCCCAACAGTTAATGTCTAGGAAGCGAGGCTTGTTTTCGTTTCAGACTATTTACCTTTATCTTTATAAATTCTGCTTAACAACTTTCCTATTTCCTTTTGTTCTTTCTATGCACAAAAACCAAACTCCCCATAACTGCTCGGGAACATTGGCCATAGCGGTTAGGCATCTTTTGGCCACTCTTAACGGGTGCCTGTACCCGCCCTCCCCCTACTCCTCCTGGACAACCTGTAACACAAAACGAAGACACTAGAGATTACATTGAGTTTCATTGTTGTTCCAAGTTGTTTTTCGCTGCCACTGTGTTAACCTGTGTGTGTTTCTCGTGTCTACTCTTCTCCCATCACTAGTTTTTGTTTGTCCTGGGACTCTGAAAGCTGTTGGAGATCCTTCCTTTCTCTTTGAAGCGGAGCAGCAAGCCGGCGCCTGGTGCAAAGACCCGCTGCAAGCCGGCGACAAAATCTACTTCATGCCCTGGACTCCTTACAGGACAGACACTCTAATCGAGTACTCCTCCCTGGATGACTTCCAGAACGCGCGGCAAACCATCACCTACAAACTGCCCCACCGGGTGGACGGCACAGGCTTTGTGGTGTACGACGGCGCTGTGTTTTTCAACAAGGAACGCACGCGCAACATCGTAAAGTTTGACCTGCGGACTCGAATCAAGAGCGGCGAGGCCATCATCAACAACGCCAACTACCACGACACGTCGCCCTACAAGTGGGGGGGCAAGACGGACATTGACCTGGCCGTGGACGAGAACGGGCTGTGGGTGATCTACGCCACGGAGCAGAACAACGGCATGGTGGTGATCAGCCAGCTCAACCCGTACACGCTGCGCTTCGAGGCCACCTGGGAGACCACCTACGACAAGCGCTCGGCCTCCAACGCCTTCATGGTCTGTGGAGTACTTTACGTTGTCCGCTCCACGTACGAAGACAACGAGAGCGAGGTCAGCAAGAGCCTGATCGATTACGTTTACAACACCAAGCAGAACCGCGGGGAGTACGTGGATATCCACTTTCCCAACCAGTACCAGTACATCGCGGCTGTGGATTACAACCCACGAGATAACCAGCTATATGTGTGGAATAATTTTTACATCCTGAGATACAATCTGGAGTTCGGGCCGCCTGATCCAGCACATGGTAAGCATACCCCACCCATCCCACCCTCACCGCCTTGCACCTCCCACTTCCTCTGCACACCATGATGGGAAATTGCTTTTTTTTTTTATTATTTTTTTTTTTGACATAGTGATTTTAGTCCTATTAAGTGCACCTTCCATACTCCTTTATTCCCACATCTGTGTGTCAAGTGTCACGGCTGACTGATTTTTAATTTAGAATCTAATATGTGCTAGATATGTTACGGAAGCTTTGGCGTGTAGGAAAGCATCTCACGGGGGCGAAGTGAGTGGAGCTCGGCAGTAAACAACACCTCAAAGCCAGTTACCATATCATAAGGGATCAGTGTCTGGGGGATTTGGGTAGGTTTTACCGCGCGGGCGTTCCCCGAGTCCCCCGTGCTGAGGCCCATGGGAGCCCTGCGAGCGTATCCTGCTGCCACCGAGAGAAAGGGGGTAAGACGGAGAGAGAGAGAGAGAGAGAGAGAGAGAGAGAGAGAGAGAGAGAGAGAGAGAGAGAGAGAGAGAGAGAGAGAGAGAGAGAGAGAGAGAGAGAGAGAGAGGTGGAAGGCAGATGGATACGCATCCGCAACGCTGCAGCTATACACAGTACGTGCCCAAACAGGTACAAAGGCTGGCCTGGGGCAAGGATACGTCATTCCCCCCGGTGATGGTGCTGAACTGCCAAATCCCCATCGGCTGTTAAATAAACATTTCATACTCTTGAGGGTGGAGTGTGAGGAGTCAAGGCCCTGCCTGAGAGAGAGAGAGAGAGAGAGAGAGAGAGGAGGGTTAGAAGAGAAGGCTAAGCAAAACACCAGGGAGGAGAGGGATCAATCATGCCGGGTCACGTCAGCTAAGCATGTTTTTAATTTAACTGTCAAGAGCCAAGATGAGACCGGGCCCAGACGTGCGATAGTCTTTAGATTGAGAATACAGTATAATAACTGTAATTATACTAATCCCCTTCTCACCCACAGTCCTAAGTCAATGTAATGCATGCCGCAGTTAGTGAATAGCTACAGAGGTCAAGGAACCTTCGCAGAGATTATCCCAGGGCTCAATATTTATTAATGTATTTGCTTGCCCGCTTTGGTATTGATAGGTCTGGATGGCTGCTAAATTGGGTTCAGCCAACAGTATCACTCTACTCTGAGTGAGCTTTTAGTGTAACAACAGTATGAACTTTGCAAGCAGACCTCATTGGCAATTAGTATGCAGAGGGTGTGCCAAATGCAAATACATCAAGGGGAGCTAGTTGAAAAAAGCACTTATTTATATGCCCAGATGTAACACGTTTGAGTTTTGCTTCCTCCAACAATAACAAAGGTATTACTAGGTTTCTGATTAAATATCTGTTGTATTACATGAAAATGTAATACAACATTTGCTTTTTTCGCAGTGAAGCTGTGTGCCAGCCATGTATAAAATCATTATCAGACACTCAAACACAGAGTTCATAATTAGTTTAATGACATGGTTACAGACAGAAATATAAATCAGTTCCACTTTTCCAAAGAAAATGTACAGTTTGCAAGCAGCTGGCCAAGCCGCAGAGTCTGTGTTGAGCGCAGCTGGTGTAAATTTCTGAGAAAGGTTGCACACTGGCGAGTGGCTGGCAGCACGCTCAATCGATGTATTCACCTGTTGAATGCACATTGATTACTAAATACTAATACAAAAAAAATCAAAGAAAAAAGACTTGGACTTCTCTCTGAAATGAGATCATATGTTGTGTGTCTGAGAGACACACTTCCCTGTTGTCTCCACGGACAGCCAATACTGTAGAAAGGGAAGCCTATTGTCTACTCTACTTAAAGTCGAATACCACTCATTTTCAACATTCAACTATGTAGTTTATAATATAAACCTTTTTTCATATTTCCACACAAGGTATAGGTATAGTATACCTTAGAGCTGGTGTGTGGAAATATGAAAAAAGATCCTCCCCTTCTGTGCTGCATAGAACTGGAGAATTGATTGTTGGGGTCATCATGAGATCAGTGCTGTACGGAAGGTGTACTCTTTGCCTCCGCTGCCTCATTCACTAGAATGGGGAATCTCACTTCTAGCTGAAACAGTGTGACTTGTAATAGTTTAGAATGGCACATGGACATGGTTATATATCATGTTTCACAAGAGGGAGTACTTGTTAATAATAGAAATCAATTGGCTGAAAATGCTCTCTAACAACTCTTTACTTCATATTCAAGTCACACTGTTTCAGCTGGAAGTGAGATAACCCATTCTAGTGAATGAGTCAGCCTAGATGGTGGAGCCAAAGAGTACACCTTCAGTATGTCACTGATCACATGACCCAAACAATCAATTCTCCAGTTCTTGGCAACACAGAAGTGGAGGACCTTTTTCATATTTCCACACAACAGCTCTAAAATATATAAACTACACAGTTGATAATGTTGAAAATGAGTGGTATTCCCCTTTAATCCCTATATATTTCGCTGTAGGCAAACTAGTGAAAATAGCAGCTATAAAAGCACACCACGTGTTGGAATATTAAGGACCTTAATATTTTTTATATTGATCCTTCAAGGACGAACAGTGGCCTGTCATGGATTAGCTTTTGAAAATAGTCATTTTTTTACAAACATTTTTTGGGGGAAACTTTTACCAATTAATGACATGCCCAAAATAGGGATGCCAGGCTGAAAGTATTTTGTGCGGCGTGTTATGCCTCTTGGGTTTTCCCACAACGGCTATATTGCGAAGAGCGCCGAAGACTGTACGCTAACGTCTGAACTGCGGGAGGATCCAGCTCGCTCAACTTGACAAATGAGTCATGGACCTGGCCCTGCGCCTGACTAATGTGTGTTGAGTTGCAGTCGATGAGTGCAAGGGAGAATGGTCCAAGATGATCATCAGGATGTCAATAATGTTGTCCTCCCACACGGCTGATGTTGACATATAAATGATGGCACTTTTTCCTTGGCTGTCACTAAACGCTCTCCCACATATCTTGATGCTCGGTTCAGAGCAGCTCGCACTCGCTTCTCTGGTCGCAGACGTAAAGCCAGCTGAATGTTTTCTTTTTCGGCAGTGTAGGATTGACGTCTAAAGGTGTAATTGCTGTTTTGTGCAGTAAGTCTTAAAGAGTATATATACAATGCTTATGCCTTAATCGTGCGTTATATCCCTTAGTTCACATCGCATGTGTATGCACAGTCTGCCCAGGTTCACATGCACCCCCCCCCCCCCCCCCCACACACACACACACGCACACACACAGGATCAAACAGGCTTCAACAGGAATCTAGGTACATAGTTATGAACAGTTATTAAGATGTTTATGCATCCAGTAAGCATCCTCTCTCCCACAGAGCCTGGCCCTCATAATATTGCATATTGCTTACAGTGTAAAATGATGCTTTTTTCTCTCTCTCTGTACAATCTGCAAGCTTCTAGCTGGAAGGTCAGAGAACTGATGCTCCCAACTAGACTCACTTTCAGTGATTACAAGCGTTCAACAAGCCCTTGCCCACAGCAATTATGAGCTACAAACAATAGGGAGTGCAGGAGGCCAGACACAGATAACCAAAAACAAATATGCTTTTAACCCCAGCAGAATGATGAGGGCTTTATCGGGCTGTTGGAGGTTTTATTCTTTTCAGTTTACTCTGGAAGAGATAGGGAATGACTCTGTTGTCCTTGACCGCACTGGGAAGGTCACTGCGTTATTGGGTGGTGCCCCCCCCCCCCCCCCCCCCCCCATGATGTGGGTGGGGGCCGGGGGGTTTCACACAGGAAGGGGCCAGTATGTGCAGAGCGCGTGGCGCTGGCATCATCATGTAGGACCACACGATGACTGTTCTGACTCTGGTGGCTAGTCACAAGGTAGTACACACAGCATTAAAAATTAATTAAAATGCCATTCTAACACACAAACACACACACACACACACACACACACACACACACACACACACACACACACACACACACACACACACACACACACACTGAGCACAGAGTGCACGGCTCGTTCACTATCTCCCAAGCCCTGTGACTGCTCTCGTCACATGCTTTGCCTTGTCATGGAGCGCGATCAGATAGAAGCAATGCCAGGCCGTTCTGCTACATCTGATCAGACAGTTGGGTTCTTGTCAAGTCCAATAACGTCGCTCGGTGTTGAGACAAGATCAGCTCCTGTTATGGGGGAAGGGATGGGGTCGCGGCCAACAAGCACTTCTATACTGAAAGTGCAAGTTAATTGGGTCACTATGTCCCTCTCCTGGCATACTGGAACCAATAAGCCTTTTCTCTGTCACCAAATGCCATACTGCTAACCACTCCGTCTGTGGCTTCGCGCCCGTTTTCTGTCTCATATAAGGGCTCATAAAGAGACATATTCCTCTGTCGCATCTCCTAAGTGAGATGATTAAATTGATTTAAATGAGATGTTCCACATGAAAAACTCATTATGCGTTCGTGCGGGCCGTTTACTCATGCCAAGTGCCAGCATGTGGGCCTCAAATCACGGCGTAAGCATCTAACAAGGTAACATTTCTTTTCTATACGGTAAAACGCACAGGCAAGGCCCATCCACCACCTCAATGGGACACAGGTGAGCTCGGGAAACCTTTTCTTTATTCATCCCCCGTCGCAGACTTTGAGATTGTGAATCGCTCCCACGTGAAAGCCCCCGCGGGCGCCGCGGCGGTAACCGCCCATACTAAGTCAAGACCACCTCTTTAATTGTTCAGACGTCAATACATTTGCATACAATTTGAATCCGTCGCCGCGCCCCTCAAATTACACATTTGCAAGTGGGGATTGTGAGACGGGGAGGGAGAATGACCCAATTTGTTTGAAATTATAAGGTACGCCGCGCTGACATGATTCGCCAATTATATCTTTCCCAGTCTCTGCGTGCGGTCAGACCAGCACCCTGCGTTATTGGGGAGTGCTGGTGTGTGTGATGCAGCTTAGGGATGGGACGATATGAACATTTCATATCACCATTATTGTGAACAGAGAAATCGCGATTTATGATATTATCTCGATAATCAAAATCCATTATCCTTGGGGCGGGACATTTGCCCAAAAAATAGCAGATCTACAAGCTCTTGTAGAACGGCTATTTTTTGGCAAAGAGATTTGGTAGAGAGTGAAAAAAAGACTGTATCCTAGTATGTACCTTTTACCAATTATAGAGGGTTTATGTGGTACCGGATATGCAGCTCGGCAAATAAAAGGTGAATTGATCCCTGTGCATGACGGAGGACGATATCACGATGAATTAAATCTCCACGATACGATTATCGCGAGTGATTTTTATCACGATAAACGATAATATCGCATATCGTCCCATCCCAAGATGCAGCCGCAGATATTCTGGGCTGTGTGCAGAGCGATGCTTATATGAGCTGCACGCCTTAACATCACAGAGTCCCCCGGCAGAACACGCTCCTTCCTTGGCGTCAGGGCGGATTCACAGCTTTTCCGTAACGTCGTCATGATTCCTTTGATCTGTTCCTCTGCAGCGCTGGCGTACAGTGCGGCTCATTGGGAATTAAAATGTGTGCATGGCAACAATTACTGAGACATGAGAAGAGCGTAGACAATGAAATAGAGAGAGAGATATGGTCCCTATATATCCCTATATGTGGCTCAAAGGGTTTGAGTCCGCTTCATAAATATGCATGAGATGTGTCCTTGAATTGCCAAATGATGGTTGCAAGATGCCATGCTTAAAAGCACTGTCATACTTTCTGACAGTGAATTCCCTCCATAGGACATATACCAGTAAGACGCCCTAAGGGCGAAAAGTGTGATTAGAGTTGCGGTTTAAGTTGGACAAAATGTGGACAAAAATATTGGATGGATATGATTGACGTCTGACATCATTGATGTCTTACGGTATAGACCACATGAGTCTCACACAATATGTCCATATATGGGCATTCCAAGCTAAGGGCTTAATATTGATGACATCAGGGATATCCATATATGGGCATAAAAGGGATTCTGTTAGTGTGGTTCCCCTAACAGGGCATCATCTGGGAGTGTCCATATATGGGCATTGCCAAATATGGGTCAATAATGTGATGTCACAACAATGTGATGTCACAACAATGTGATGTCACAACAATGTGATGTCACAACAGGTCAACTATAGATATTGAGGCGTTACCCAGCCAGCCTGCCTCGGACGGACGGACAGACAGACAGACAGGATCTGCTGGGTTTCATAGTAAACTTTCTCCCTACGGGTGAAAAAACATGATCCCATTCAACACAGCCTTCACAGGTGGCCAGGGTGCATGCCTACTGCATGAGCCCACAGAACCAAGACGGGGACGATGTTAAAAACTGCCAAGTTGTTGGTTTGCGCCTGTCGGGTGCCCCGAGTGAACCTGGTGGTGTGGAGAAAGAGAGAGAATATTGATGTGGAAAATACTGTAGCTACTGCTTCTTTTGCTTTTGC